>NC_067490.1:42640983-42918483 GCF_947179515.1 Apodemus sylvaticus | reverse complement strand
TAGGGTCTCACTCAGTAGTCCTGGCTTGCCTGGAACTTGTCATATAGGCTGGCCTCAAATTCATAGTGATCCACCTGCCTCTGCCTCCCAAGTCCTAGGACTATAGCTCTGTGCCACCACTCTCAGCATATAAGTCTGCAGGGTTTCTCTGTATAGCCCTGACTGTCCTGGAACTCACTCTGTAGATTGAGCTGGCCTCGAACTCAAAAATCCACCTGTCTCTGCCTCCCAGAGTGCTGGGATTACAGGCGTGTGCCACCACCTCCTAGCTGCTCCCTGCTTTTGTATGTCCTGTTTCCATAGTGACATCCTACTCATCTTCCTAGGCTACCTCGAACCTCCCTTCTTCCCCAGGCAGTGTCTCTAACCACCTGCTCTGTAAACTTTGTAGAGGCTTTAATTGTTAACCTTTGTCACTTCCCAAGAGGAAGGGAATCTTCCTCTTCTTTATAATCCCAGAGCCACCCACCCCTTGTACAATAGGTAGGCACCCAATATATTGACTGATGAATGAAAGATGTACTTAAAATTTATTACATTGTGTGTATGCATGCACAAGTCATGTATGTAGATGTCCATGCATAGAAGTCAGATTGTGGAATTAGTTTCCATCATCTACCTTTACATGGCGCTCAGGAACCAAACTCAGGTCATCAGCTTTTGCAGTGAGTCCTTTACCACTGAGCCATCTGGTCAACCCCGAGAGGTACGTTTCTTCTGTATTTTCTGCGTTCCACTGTCTTCAAATATTGTCAACAGAGTTCAGAGAAGGGCCACTTCAGCAAGAAAGCTTTCCTCTCCTCTCACCGTTTTCCCTGCCTCTTCCCACACATTCATCCTTTTTTTCCCTGCATTGGCAGACCTGTGCTATGGGGTGATGGTATGCATGATAAAATGTCTAAGCCTTTGATTTGATTCTGTTCTTAATTTTCATCCCAGTCTTTGTAGAGTTTAATAAATAAGCATGCATTGTCTGTCTTCGTTGGACTGCAATTAGAGCAAGAGGATTCTATTACAGCTCAGATCAGACAGGGGAGGCGGAACGTCAAAACTGTGCAGGAGGAAAATGACTTTCAGGGTCTTAGAAGAGACTTGCTTGCCCTGATCTTCTGCCTTTGATCTTCAAGGCTCCATTAAACAAGGTATTAGCTTTAACAAGCTTTTGCGTCTGTGCCAAGGATGTAGTCCAAAAGGTCACACTAAGAAAAAAAAATAACAAAAACAACAATAACAACTACACATTGTTGTCAGCATCAGACACTCTGTCTGGAGATGGTTCTTCTCAGCAGAGACAAGGCAGGGGGAGCCATGGCTGTGGTTCATAGACAGGCAAGCAGGTAACCTATGGTTAACCCATGTTCCTAGAGTAACACTTGCAGCTCCTGTAGCAATAGACAGTACCACCTGTGTGGACAGGGGATGAGAACTGCCACCTGGAAATCAGTAACACAAGTCTATCACAAGACACTGTTGGGCTGAGATGTCCAGATTCTCTTTTCAGTACTTGAGGTACTAGGGATTGCACCCAGCTTTTCACATGCATACTCTGCTACTAAAATATACCCTGGTCCCAGCAAGTCACACTTCTAAATAGTCCCCATCTTACCAACACATACTCATGGCTACAGGCATGACCTCCTTACTCTCATGCATGTCTGGTTCATTGTCTGTTGCAGACTCAGGGAGAAGCCTATACCTAGGGGCTGAGGAGATGACTCAGTGCACAGAGCACCTGCTATGCAAGTGTGAGGACCTACATTCAGGCCCCCAGCACCCATCTAAAGAGTTGGGTGCTGTGGCATGTGTCTGTACCTCATTGTTGGGGATCAGAGTCAGCAGAGAATACACACACACACACACACATAGACACACACATACATACACATACGCACACACATGCACACATGTACACGCGCACACACACGCACACATGCACAAACATGCACACACATATACACACATGTACGCACATACACACAAACACATATACATGCACACACATATACACACAGAGATGGGGGAACTATAATTATAGAATTACAACGTAGAGCTCTAGTTTGACCTAATATACCTGGATTGGAGAAAGGGAAAAATAAAAGCAATATTTTAACCCATATGTGGTAGTTTGAACAGGAATGGCCCCCATGGCTTCATATATTTGAATGCTTGGTCATTAGGGATTGATACTATTAGGAGGTGTGGCCTTGTTGGAGGAAGTGTGTCCCTGGAGGTGGGGTTTGGGGTTTGGGTTTCAGAAGCCTAAGCCAGGCCCAATGACTGTCTGTCTTCCTTCTGCCTTTAGATCTGGAATTCTCAGCTGTTTCTCTAGCACCACACCTGCCTGCAGGCCACCATGCTCCTCACCATGAGGATAATGGACTAAGCCTCTGAAACTGTAAGCCAGCCCCAACGAAATGTTTTCTTTATAAGAGTTGCCTCGGTCATGGAGTCTCTTCACAGCAATAGCACACTGACTAAGACGCCATGCTATCCTTTTAAGTAGCCAGACTATACTGATGTCCAAAGGACTATACTGATGTCTCCTTCTAACTCATTTTCAAGGCTTTACCTTTGACCACTTCAACTGCGTCTACAAACACTGTGGTGTGGCTCCCCGTTAACTCCTGGAAAGACACCAATCTCTGAACCCCCTTGCACTGAATCCTCTTATGAACAATGACAACAGTACCCTTCACATGACAGGGACTCCAGGAGGAAAGTGGTCTCTCATTCTGTAGCTGTGCAGCCTTCTTCCCCTTCCTTTTCTTTTAGACAGGGACTAACTGACTGGCCTGGAACTCACTAGGTTGACCAGGCTGGTCTTGAACTCAGAGTACTACCTGCCTCTGCCTCCTGAGTGTTAGGACCAAAGGTGTGCACCACCCCACCTGGTCCATTTTTGCTTCCTGTGCACACACCCCTCCTATTCACACAAGCCCAGGACCTAGTCAGCTGCTGAGCTGAGCCCACCAAGTCTCAGACTCTTGCTGACAGGAGAGGGCGCAAAAAGGAGAGAATACACTGCAGTCCCTAACCTCAGCCTTTCAACGGCTACCTCCTTCCTGGATGTTTATTTCTTAGGGCGGCTGCCCACATACTGACCACGAAACAACAGAAATTCCAAACCAAGATGTCAGCTTAGTGGGCTCCTTCTGGGGACCTTGAGGGACACTTTTAGTTTACGCCTTCAATAGTCTCAGGGGCCTCAGGCTGTCCTTTATATTTCTGGTTTAGATGCTTTGATCTAGTGTCTTTTAGAAAACAGCAATAAGCTGGGCAGTGGTGGTACACACCTTTAATCCTAGCATTTGGGAAGTAGAGGCAGGCGGATTTCTGAGTTCGAGGCCAGCCTGGTCTACAGAGTGAGTTCCAGGACAGCCAGGGCTACACAGAGAAACCCTGTCTCAAAAAAAAAAAGGAAAGAAAGAAAGAAAGAAAGAAAGAAAGAAAGAAAGAAAGAAAGAAAGAAAAGAAAAAAGAAAGAAAGAAAGAAAGAAAGAAAGAAAAGGAAAGGAAAGAAAGAAAGAGAAAGAAAGAAAGAAAGAAAGAAAAGGAAAGGAAAGAAAGAAAGAGAAAGAAAGAAAAGGAAAGAAAGAAAGAAAGAAAGAAAGAAAGAAAGAAAGAAAGAAAGAAAGAAAGAAAGAAAGAAAGAAAGAGCAATAAGGAACTGGAGAGAGTGGGACTCAGCGGTTGAGAGTACTGACTGCTCTTCCAGAGGTTCTGTGCTCAATTCTCCAGAAACTACATGGTGGCCCCTAGCCATCTGTAATGCGATCTGACACCTTCTCCTGGTGTGTCGGAAGACAGCAACAATGTACTCATACACATAAACTAAATAAATCTTTTAAAATAGCAATGAATATACATTCACTTTTAAATGAAGATAGGTGCATCACCATGGGATGCTAACTAATTACTTCCGTTCTTCATACAGTTCTCTCCCTACTTGGAATTTGTACTTTTTCCTCTACATAGTATTTTGATTATCTGGGAGTTTCATATAACGCAACAAGATCACATTCAATTCCCAGTCTTCTAAGGTCCACTCCCCCTCCTTGTGGCCTCCCCTGAGGAGGAAGGGGAGGAGGAGGAGGAGGAGGTGGAGGAGGAGGAGGAGGAAGAGGAGGAGGAGAAAGAGGAAGAAGAAGAGGAAGAAGAAGAGGAAGAAGAAGAGGAAGAAGAGGAAGAAGAAGAAACCAACAATTTGTGTTGCCCATACACTCACTGGAGGAGCATGGTCAAACTCCCAGTGGCAAGTCCGTAAAGAAAATGAGTGACTCCCACCCTCAGCAGAAGCCACCAACTGGGAAGATCTACAGTTAAGGATCCCTATCACAATTTTTAAAAGTTCAGTGCTTATTGTGTAGACAATGTCTTTTTTGGGGTGGGGTTGGTGAATGAGGGGTCACATAGGCCTTCTGTGTCTCGCATTCTCAACTGTTAGTTTGCAGTCACCCATACTACTGAAAATGAAGCTTCCTTGCCCTTTACAGTGAGTGGCAGCACAGACCACGGACATGTACACACACACACACACACACACACAAACACACACACACACCCGCCACAGCACAGACTGTGGTCACCATAGTGGTCCTCAGACAGCAACATGACCTCTGGCAGCAACATCAGCCACAGACACCAAACATGCCTTCAGGCAGTGTCACAGACTACAGACATTGGTGGTAACACTGGCCACAGATATCAACACGGCCTCCTGCGGGAGCACGGACCATGGAGCATCTGTATATTTTTTATAAGAATAGCAGTCACCTTAATCAGTGTTAACGTCAGATCTTTCATTAATGACATCTGCAAATGCCTTCTGTCTGAAGGAGGTCATGGCCTGGGGTTCTCAGTGGATGTGAACTTTGGGGACACCCTTCATGCTAGCACAGTGTTTCTTCAACTGTGATTGTTGGAAATTGTCAACCTGACAGAATCTACAATCACTGAAGAGACAAGGTGCCTTAATTAGGGTGTCACTGCTGTGAACAGACACCATGACCAAAGCAACTCTTTTGTTTGTTTGTTTGTTTGTTTGTTTGTTTGTTTTTTCTCCAGACAGGGTTTCTCTATATAGCCCTGGCTGTCTTGGAACTCGCTCTGTAGATCAGGCTGGCCTCGAACTCAGAAATCCGCCTGCCTCTGCCTCCCAAGGCAACTCTTATAAGGACAGCATTTAATTGGGGCTGGCTTACAGGTTCAGAGGTTCAGTCCATTATCATCAAGGTGGGAGCAGGGCAGCGTGCGGGCAGGCATGGTGCAGGAGGAGCTGAGAGTTCTACATGTTCATCTGAAGGTTACTAGCAGAATACTGGCTTCCAGGCAGCTAGGACAAGGCTCTTAAAACCCACACCCACAATGACACACCTTCTCCAACAAGGCCACGCCTCCAAATAGTGCCACTCTCTGGGCCAAGCATATTCAAACTGTAACGCAAGGCAAGGCATGTTTGTGGAAGGTCAGTTAGATTAGGTTAACTGAGGTACAGATACTCACCTTAAATGTGAGGTCAGCATCTGCCAGCCTGGGATCCTGGGCTGTGTCAAAGCAGAAAGCAAGCTAAGCATCAATAGTCGTTGCTCCTCGCTTCCCGACTGTGGACACAGGGTGACCAGCTGCCTCCCACTTTTGCTGTGCCTTCTCTGCCACGATGGACTCTGTCCCCTAGAGAAGCCACCACAAACCTTCCTGGATGGTTTGGTGGGCGCAATGCTTACTGTGCAAGCAGGAGATCTGAGTTGGAACCTCTGGCGTCCATGGACATCTGGGTGCAATAGTACATGTCTGTAATTCCAGTGATCCTGTGGCAGACGGAAGGTGGGCCAGCTTGCTGGTGTGTGCCTGGCAAACCTCTCTCTCTCTCTCTCTCTCTCTCTCTCTCTCTCTCTCTCTCTCTCACACACACACACACACACACACACACACACAGAGGATCCTGTCTCAAACAAGGTAGAAGGCAAGAACCAGTACCCACACTGTGGCTTGTGTGTACCGACCCTCTCTCCCCTCCCCTTCTCCTCCCCCTCCCCTCCCTCTCTCAACCAAAATCCTTTCTTCCTTAAATAGCTTTCATCAGATATTTTTGTCATAGCCATGAGCCAAGCAGCTAATCGAAATCTCCCTCTCCCACTTTCTTCCCTCTTGGGGACATCCGCATCTCTGCCTGTCTGTCTTGGTCACTTTTCCGACTGTTATATGGAAGCAGTCAAAGGAGGAAGGATTTCCCTAGGCTCACAGCTTCGGTCAGTCACGGAAGAGAAGGCTCAGACGCCGTGGAAACACACGGCAGAGCCCTTCGCCTTGTGGGAGTGGGACCAGGAAGCAGAGAGAGCCCCAATCAGGACCTGGGGCTAGTCCTACAGGACCAACCCCTCCGTGGTCCCCTTCCTGAGCCAGGTTAGAACACCTCCCCAAACAGTTCCACCAGCCAGGAACCAAGCATTTAAAATACGAACCTGGGAGTGGAGGAGGGGTGGCATTTCACATTCAAACCCCAGGCTGCCTCCTGACTAAGTCCGCCAGCGCCAGGACTCTCCTATCAACCCTGACAGCACAGATGATGGATGAATCTTCACCGCCTGTTCTCTAACTTCCGGTTGCTCTTTCTGCGCCTTCTTTCCCTCCGTGTGGACACACCAGCGTCTGCCGCTTGCTGCCCTTGTCATTTACTAAAGGAAACCACAATCCGGCTTCCCACCGAGAGCAGCAAGTGGGAGGAGCCTGCACGGGCTTTCGGACTCTCCCTCCTTAGTCTCCGGAATGAATCCCTCCCTTCACTGAGTAGACTGAGCAGCGAAGCCTCAAGGATGTGAATAACACCGCTCTGCACACAGCCTCATCTCTCTCCCATCACAAAGGCAGCCGGCTCTGCTCCCAGCTCCTGGGGCTGCTCGCTGCTCCCTGGCCTGTCTCCATGTTCCCTTACCCTACGAGCGCTTGTCATCCTGCGTTAAAACAAGTGGGATCAGCACGCCCCAGTCTGGGGTCCTGGGCGAGGCTGTGACTCGCTTCTCCTTCCTAGTTTATGCCACCCAACTCTTTTGGTGGTTAATCCGGACCCTGGGGAGGGGGTACCTGTAACCTCAGCATGTTGGAGGCTGAGGCAGGAAGATCTTGACTTTGAAACTTGCTTGGGCTTCTTCTTTGGGGAAAACACCAAATGGTGGGTGACACTGGTGCAGCTGGAGGACCCGCCCAGGATTAGTACGCCATGGTCGAGGCCGCGGAGCTCGTGGAGGTTAGACAAGGAGTGAATCTCTGTCGTGGAGGCTAAAGACAAGGAGTGAATCTCTGTCACCAAGCCGGGCCTCCTGGTTAAGGACAGGAAGATCAAGTCCTTGGAAGAGATCCACCTGTTCTGCCTGCCCATTAAGGATCATTGACCTTTTCCTGGGTGCATCATCACGTTGGTCTTGGAGTTAAATGCTCCAAGGAGGCCACCATTGCCATCTGAGGAGCCACCACCTTGGCCAAGCTCTCCATCGTCCCTGTGCGGAGAGGCTACTAGGGAACACGATTGGCAAGTCCCACGCTGTTCGTGCAAGGTGACAGGCCGCTCTGGCTCTGTGCTGGTGCGTCTCATCCCTGCCCCCAGAGGCACTGGCATCGTCCCTGCTCCTGTGCCCAAGAAGCTCCTGCTGATGGCCGGTATAGATGACTGCTGCACATCAGCAGAGGCTGCACTGCCACCCTGGGCAACGTTGCCAAGGCCACCTTTGGTGCCATCTCCAAGACCTATAGCTACCTGACCCCCGACCTCTGGAAAGAGACTGTTCACCAAGTCTCCTTGTCAGGAATTCACTGATCATCTTGTGAAAACCCACACCAGAGTCTCTGTTCAGAGGACCCAGGCTCCAGCTGTGGCTACCACATAGGGGTTTTTATTCACGAAAAATAAATGAATTAAGTCTGTTAAAATGGGAGGCAGAGGCAGGTGTATTTCTGACCTCGAGGCCAGCCTGGTCTACAGAGTAAGTTCCAGGACAGCCAGGGCTATACAGAGAAACCCTGTCTCCAAAAAAATGCAAAAAAAAAAAAAAAAAAAAAAACAAAAAACAAAAACAAACAAAAACAAACAAAAACAAAAACAAACAAAAAAACCAACAACAAAAAAAAGTAGGAAAGAAAGAAACATGCTTGGACTACTTGGTGCGATTTTTTCCCCCTGTGATCAACATGTTGCCTGTTGTCTTAGTTCCTATTGCTGTGAAGAGACGCTGTGGCCAAGGCGACTCTTATAAAGGAAAGCATTCATTTGGAGCTGGCTTACAATTTTAGAGGTTTGGTCCATTATCATCACTATTGGAATATGCGGGTAGGCAGGCAGGCATGATGCTGGAGAGGCATCTGAGAGTTGTAAATCCAGATGGAAGACAGATACATCTGCATTGGATTGTCAGGAGAGAGGGAGACCAGGAGGGGAGGGGGAGAGGGAGAGGGAGAGAGAGACTGGGTCTGGTTTGAGCATCTGAAGCCTCAAAGCCCACCCGCAGTAACACTTCCTCCAACAAGACCACACCCACTGCAACAGGCCACAGATCCTACTCTTCCAAATAATGCCAGCCTACCGGAGCCTGTGAGGGCCATTTTTATTCAAACTGCCACACCCATCCAGCAGCCTCTGTCTTCACGGAGCAATCCAGGCCCTTCAGTGGGATGGAACCTCCCCCCCCCCCCCCACGTTGGGGGCTGCTTTTGTGCACGGTGTATTTCGATGCTGTGCCCAGGGACCTGGCTGCAGTCCAGACATTGAAGCACCTCCTGTCTCCGTGTTGTAGAAATTGTTTTTTATTGCCTCTGACTGGTTAATAAAGAGCTGATCAGCTAATAGTTGGGCAAGAGAGGAAGAGGTAAGATTTCTGATCCCCGAGAGGGTGTCTGGTGGGGAGCAGGGAGAGGGAGGCTTCACCAGGAGATTGGCTGCGAGCATTCGCTTGAGCAGGTCGCACGGGTGGGGGCAGGCGTCATGAGGACAGCGATGGAGCAGGAGCAGCCAGGGCGAGGCTGAGTTGGCAAGGACTGGGGCACGTGGCTGGGTCGTAGGCAGCCACAGCTGGGCTAGAATAGATGAGTTGTCTGCCCGGCTATAGTGCAAACCGCTCTTTATAAACCTAAGGTCTATAATACTTGTGTCTCTATTTGGGAGCTAGAGCGGACATGGAAACTTTTATTCTTCCTCTCTCTTCAACCTGCATTCCGTTTGTTCTCTCAAGGCACCTGTCCTGTTTGACCTGACCTTCGTCTTCTACTCGGGGTTCGGGGTTCATAGGAGAATGAAGACGGGGCTTCTGGCCTTCCGCACTCCCAGCATTCTATGACTATCTGTACTGTGTGCTGAGACTGTGGGAGGCCCGCTGGTTCCGGGCCACGCTGCAGTCCGCTGGCCCTGCTGAGATGTTTGCTGCCCTCCGTGCAGCTGGATGCGGGAGTGGACTGCAAAAGCCCGGAGAGGCAGCGCTGTAATAACACCAAACACAGGGCGCTTTTCCGGGGTCACTGCCTCCGCAACCGCCTGCAGTGAACAGCAGCCACAGGCTACCATTGGGGGAGGGGGGAGAGGAAGGGGGAGAGGGAGAGGGAGAAGAGGGGGAGGGGGAGGGGAAGAGGAGGAGAGGTTGGAGAGGGAGGGGGAGAGGGGGGAGGAGAGGGAGAGGTTGAAGAGGGAGAGAGAGAGAGGGGGGAGAGGGAAAGGGGGGAGAGGGAGAGGTGGGAGAGGGGGGAGAGGGAGAGGGGAAGCGGGAGGGGGAAGGGGAGCAGCTCTTCCAGGAGTAGCCATTGTCTAGCCATTGTCTCCTTGCTTCTTCTTTGACTTAATACTTGCATAGCTACAAGATGACATATAGATACGTGGGTGTCACTTCACGTGGAGTTTTTGGGGCCCTAGTTTTTCAACCCCCACCCATTCCTTTACCGCTCAAGACTCCTCGCCTTCAGCTAAAAGTCTCCCTTCTCAGTCTCTGGGCGACTGACCATTGCACACGGTGTCAGTTATCCCCCACCCCCACCCCACCCCCGACTGCGATACAACGCCATGACCAGAGCAACCTGTAGAAGAAGGAATTTGTTTGGGCGAATAATATTCCGGCGCGATGAGAGTCCACCCTGAAGGGACACATGAAGCATGGTGGCCGGAGGGTTCACATCCTTTACCGTGGGCTTGAAGCTGAGGGAGCAAACTGGAAGTCGGTTGTACTGGCTGGTGTCGTGTGTCAACTTGACACAGGCTGGAGTTATCACAGAGAAAGGAGCTTCAGTTGGGGAAGTGCCTCCATGAGATCCAGCTGTGGGGCATTTTCTCAATTAGTGATCAAGTGGGGAGGGTCCCTTGTGGGTGGTGCCATCTCTGGGCTGGTGCTCTAAGAGAGCAGGCTGAGCAAGCCAGGGGAAGCAAGCCAGTAAGGAACATCCCTCCATGGCCTCTGCATCAGCTCCTGCTTCCTGACCTGCTTGAGTTCCAGTCCTGACTTCCTTTAGTGATGAACTGCATTGTGGAAGTGTAAGCTGAATAAACACTTTCTTCCCCAACTTGCTTCTTGGTCATGGTGTTTGTGCAGGAATAGAAACCCTGACTAAAACATCGGTCAACATTGTTTGGTTTTCCCCCTCTCAAAGCCTGCTTCCAGAAACATGCCTTCTCCGCCCACACCAAACTTCCCAGACTTCCCCCAAACAGTGCCACGAACTGCGGACCAAGAGTTAATGCTGGAGATGACATCCTTATCTCCCCCCATCCCACCTTTTTTCTTCTTCTTTTAATTGAATATTTTCTTTATTTACATTTCAAATATTATCCCCTTTCCTGGTTTCCCCCCTGCAAACCCCCTTATCCCATCTTCCCTTACCTTGCTTCCATGAGGGTGCTCCCACACCCACCCGCCTACCCACTCCCGCCTCACTGCCCTAGCATTCCTCTACACTGGGGCATCAAGCCTTCACAGGACCAAGGAACCCCCCCCCCCCCCCCCGTTGATGCCAGACAAGGCCCTTTCAGCTCCTTCAGTCCTTCCCCTAACTCCTCCACTGGGGTCCCTGTGCTCAGTCTGATGGTTGGCTACAAGCGTTCACATCACCCCACCTTTTTTAAAAACAGAAAATTGACTTATATAGCTCACAATTTAGAAGACTGACAGCCATCTGGATAAACCTAGTTTGTGTATATATACATATGGTATTTATCTAGTTTATAGTTACCCAGATACAGTTCTTTGGATGAGCCCAGATGGGTGATAAGGGACGTCTGTCTGTTATAACGTGACACATGCCATCACATAGCAGATAAGAAAGCAGACTGGAGAAGTCGCATAGCAGTAGAAGCGGCAGACCAAGGAAGTACCGAAAGCTACTCTTTTACAACAGCTCACACGGAAGCTCATTCTTTCTTTCAAGAACCACAATAACCCCCGAATGGTGATCTTTTCATGTGCCAGCCACCCTCTACAAGCTCCCACTCTTCAATATTCTTTTTTCTAAATATATTTTTTATTGAAAAGGTTTGCTTACATAAAATATTTTGATCATGCTTTCCCTTCCCACAACTCTTCCAAGATCCCCACGACCCACCCAGTTTCACACCATCTCTTCCTTTCTTTCTCTCTTTAGAGAGTAAACAGAGGTGGGAATGGAGAGACCGTTCAGGGCTAAGAGTCCTGTTGTTCTTTCAGAGGACCAGGGTTCAATTCCCAGCACCCACATGAGCTCACAACTGGCTGTAACTCTAGTTCCAGGGGATCTGCTGCCCTCATCTGGCCTCCTTGGGCACTGCATCCACATGGTTTGCACAGCATACATTGTGGCAAAATGTCCATACACATTAAAAAAAAAGGAAAGCAAACAGCAGAATTCCAAAATAAAATATAAGAATCTCTCTCCTCTCTCTCTCTCTCTCTCTCTCTCTCTCTCTCTCTCTCTCTCCCTCTCACACACACACACACACACACACACACACACAAAACCTCATAAAAATGCAATGAGAGAACAGTTCTTTTGTTTTGTTTTGTTTTGTTTTATTTTGTTTTCGAGACAAGATTTCTCTGTGTAGTCCTGGCTGTCCTGGAACTCACTCTGTAGACCAGGCTGGCCTTGAACTCAGAAATCTGCCTGCTTCTGCCTCCCAGAATGCTGGGATAACAGGCGTGCACCACCACGCCCGGCTCTAACAGTTCTTATTTAAACCATTGCAAACACTCGAGACCTGGGTCTAAGGACCTGAAGAGCACCGTGTCACAGCTGCATGTTCTGCCTGCTTCACAGACTCCTGACAACCCAGTCCGACAGCCCTGGCATCCCATTGTCAGAGAGATGAACTAACTCCCTTGTGCTGACCACACAACCAGCAAGTAGCAGTGCACTTCCTGAGGCCTGCACAGAGCTGCAGCCCATGCTGGGACGTTACCCTACACAGCCTTCTTTGCCCTGACAAGGTCAGTGTGGCCCTTCAGTCTCAGGCATAAAGTTCTATTCTCTCTCTTGTACGTGACTCACTCACTACCACAAAATGTGTGTGTGTGTGTGTGTGTGTGTGTGAAGGTGTCTAAGGGGAACAAGAGTGTCAGCTTTAAGCTCTGGCTAGCCTGCATCTAGCTTCACTAACGATAGAGTTAGGCTATAGATGTTGTCATCTCGCTATGCCTGTAAGCGTGTGCAGAATGCAGGTGCTCACACTTAGCTGTCTGTAGTCACCGCTACTGGGGGGACCAATCCAGAGACAATTGGTGCAGGTCCTTCCCCCGCCTCTCCGACTGTGAGCTTTGTGGGAAACGCAATGTCTACGAGACACCATGCTTGGAAGATCAATGAACTCCCATGTCCAAAAAGATGAATAGAAGGGACCAGAGAAAGGAGACTCTGCACTGGCTGTTCTTGCAGAGGATCTGTTCCCAGCACCCACAGGGCAGCTCATTACCGCTATAATTCCAGTCCCAGGGGATCTGATACCTTCTTCTGTCCTTCTCGGACACCACGCATATACATAGTTTCCGTACATACGTGCAGGCAAAACACTCATCATGTAAAATAAAACAAATCATAAAAAAAAAAAAAAAAAAAAAAAAAAAAAAAAAACCAAGAGCAAAAGATTTTGGTTCCTTGCACCAGAACGTTTTCATGTTTGGAGACATAGCTCAGTGGCACAACAAGGTTCTGTGTTCAAGTCTCAGCATCACGTGCACACACACACACACCTTTCTGTGGAGACTTAATGCGACAGTTCAGGCAGAACCTGAACAATCTTTTAAAAATAAGTGAGAACCATGTACCACCACAGGCAGAAAAGGAGGGCCTTTTGTTTTAGGGGCGTCTTATTTGTCTACAGAGGTCTTTCAAAGTGATTCTTGGAAAGGTTTTAAGATTGGGATGATCTAGAAGGTATTTATAATTTTTTAAGAGAAAAGTTTGAAAAAAAATTGGAGGTGGGGAGGGGTGGGAATATATGGTTTATCGGCCCAGAGCATTCTCGGTAAGATTGAAACTCTGGCTTCGGTAGCCGGACTCGCTCGTTCACCGCAGATGGCATTTCTGTGTGTGGGGCCCGGTAGAAAGCGCTGAAGTATTTTTAGCCGCGACTGGATGCGGTTCATTTCCTGATTCTGCCTGCCAGTCACCGCTAAGCACTAAAAGCGCATCAGCCGACCTTGTGGTTTCCCAGGTGTTCTCTGGGCTTCTTGGCTTCTTGGTTATAGCTCTAAAGGAAAACCTACTTAAATAGCGTTTTAGTCACATTTCAAATTCTTCTCTAACAGCAGGGCTAGGAATGATGAACTTTAGATCACCGTCCACTTGCCAAACTCCTCACAGAGACTTGTTTGGTTTGAAAATAGGGGCCGAGAAGCGAGACATCTTGTCGCCTCACACAGAGATTGCTCCTTCGCCAAAACAGTCTCAGCAGAAACGCTGAGGCCACTGAGGACTTCTGGGGGAGGGGGAGGAGAAGGAGGAGGGGGAGTGTTGCTTCTGGACGCAGTCAGCATTGCTCTACCGGGAGAAAGGAAAGAGCAAGGACCGCAAAGCTTTTCCAAGCAAAGAGAGTTAAAATGCTCGACAAATGCTTGATAGAAACACAAACCGGCAGAGATAGGAGGCTTTGTAAGTTCGCCCATTCATTCTCCGGTGCAGCTATTAATCCATTCACAGGGCTCAGCAGGCACTGGCAGCAGGCAGATACCGTGAGGATGAGTCGGTAACCTTAAACAGCGTGACCAAAAGAGTCTACGCTGGTGAAAGGGACTCTCGTAAAGGACACAAGGCAACAAGGTGTTGTTTTTGCCAACACTTAATACAGGTCAGCATGGAAGAGGTGCGTGCAAAATGACCACAGAATAAATAAATGTCTGAAGAAGGGGAGGGGGGGATAAGGAGACGGCTGGAGTCTGAAAACTGCAGGGAGATTGGTGTGAAGGTAAAACACCAAACAGGGTCTTCTTGATTAATCCAAAGAATGTCATGCTCTAAGATCTTGCATTTTCGAATAAGCATGTGACCTGGATGACCTACCCCATAGGGCTGGATAAAGAGCACAACCGTTATCTTTAGACCATGACTTTTATCTTGCTGTTGCTGTAAATTAAAGTCCATTGGAGTGTTTCAGAAAAGCTACAGTGGAAGCAGTTCTTGTTACTCAATTGTAAATGACTTCGAATCTCTACGAGGAAAGCAGATAAAACTGTTGAGCAAACACTTTGTTTTCTGCGCTGGGATGTGGTCACCTCAAATGGGATTCACTGGTTAAATTATAACCTTCTGCTTGGTGCTTACGTGAGCCACTTTCTCTCCACTGACCTTCAGGAAGCTACAAAGACGATTTAGCGTTCCATTTGGAAATTAATCAGACTGTCAAGCTTTGGAAGTTATTAGTTTGGAAAGACTTTTAGTAAATGTGCCAAACTATCTCTTTTGAATTTTTAAATCAAGAAGTGGTTACTAATGAATATATATATATACCTCTCACATACCCCAACCCCACAGGACAAAAAAATTAAATAAATATAAAAATTAATGGTGGATATAGGCAAGTTTCAGGGCCTTGAGAAGTTCAGGGAACTTTAGAGTCACACCAGTTTCAGTCTTTGTAAAGTCAGGAGAACTAAACTGGTGTAATTTTGGTCGTGGCTTCAGCCAGAATTGAGTTCAGGCACTGGCTGTGTGGTTTCCTTATGTAAAATGCTAGACTCCTTCAAATTTCTTGCCCGTGGTGTAGATGGAGATGAAGCCACATCCTGTTAAGTTGTTTCTACAGTAATACAGCCATCGTCACTTCCTTTGTGTCACTCGCCCTGTGTGAGCCCCAAACCACACTGCTGGTGTGAGTCCCTGTACCTCCTCCTGCACACGGGAGGTCTCAGGTGAAAGGAACTTCAAGGAGAAGCTTTCAGAGAGTGAGAGGATTAGGGAGCTCCTGTAACAGGTTTCTATTTTGTAAAATAAAAAAAACAGAAAACAAAAACCCAACTCAGTTCTTGGTGATATGTGTTCTAAGGGACTATTTGGGGACCTGATATTGCAAATGCAAGTGTCTGCATTCATTGTGGTACTGTTTGTAATAACCAGGAGCATATGGAAGTAACCTCTCCATGCCCCCACTGGCTCGGTTAGATACGATATTCTGCATATACATTTGGGAGAATTATGGCTGACCTTCGCAAAGCTTAATGCCTAGGAATATGGACATGGGGCAAACATTTTCAAGTCAGGCTACAAGTCTTTCTAGACTGTGTCACGTTGACAGTTGGGGTTTTTGTTTGTTTGTTTGCTTGTTTTGTTGTTTTGTTGACATTTTTCCTCCTTGTATTGAGAATAGATTCTTTTCTCACACTATAACTTGATGATGTTTTCCCCTCCCTCTAATACCCCCCCCCCCATTTTCTCCCTACCTCCCCTCTCATCCCGATTCACTCCCTTTTGGTCTCTCATTAGGAAAGACCAGGCTTCTAAGGGATCATAATAAAATATTAAAATAAAATATATACGAAGATAAAAATTATTGTATCAGAGTTGAATGAGAAAGGCAAAGAGAAAGAAAAGATACCAGAAGAAGGCACAAGAGCCAAGACTCCCCTTGTTCCCACACTTAGGAATCTCATAAACACACTGAACTGGACGCCATAGAATATATGCAGAGGGCCCCGTGCAGACCAGTGCAGGCCTGTGCTTGCTGCCGCAGTCTCTGTGCGTTTGTATGTCATCAACCCTGTTGATTTATAGAGCCTGGTTTCCTTGCTGTTCTGTCCCCTCTGGCTCTTCCACTCTTTGCTTCCTCTTCTGTGAGTTCCCTGAGCCCTGAGGGGAGAGATTTGATGAAGACATCTTATTTGGGGTGGAGTGTTCCTAGGTCTCTGCTCGCTGCATATTGTCTGGCTGTGGGTCTCTGTGTTTCTTCCCATCTGCTACAGGAAGAAACCTCTCTGATGATGGCAGAGCAAGGCACTGATTTATGAGCATAGGAGAATGTCACTAGGAGTATTTTTTTTATTAACTTTTAATGGATTCTTTGTGAATTTCACATTATTCACCCACCCCAATCTCATTCGCCTCCTTGTCTCTGCCCTTGCAACCTCCCTCTCCCAAAAGAAAAACAAAAAATAAAAGTTAAAAATTATATTAAAAAATAAGAAAAAAACCATGTCCCTGCGGAAGCTGGGGTGTGTCACACATTATATCCTTTGCCAAACATCTTTACTTGCCAATGTTCATTGCAATGAGTCACTGGTCTGGTTCAAGGCCTCTGGCTCCTGCTACACTATCAATACCGGGTCCTTGCTTGGACTCCTCTCTGTTATCCGATTGTTACCCTGTGTCATGGAAATCCTGCTTTGTTCTGCAGGGCCCGCCCGCCCCTTCACAGGCTCCACCCCTTCACAGGCTCCACCCCTCGAGGCTCCACCCCTTCACAGGCTCTACCCCTTCACAGGTTCCAGCAGCACATGGATGGGGTAGATGTTGGGGGTGGGGGGCGGCTCAAAGCTCTGAATCTGGCTGAGCTGGTCATCCTGCCAGCTCTCCTGTGCCCTCACCACAAAGTTCAGTTCCTCCACTTTGCCGAAGTGAGGGGTGGGGACATTTCTCATGCATGCAGCAGTTGGCAAGAAGCAGGTCAGCTGTTTTGCAACCAGGCCACCAGGGCCAGCTCTACAGCACTGCCCTGCTGAGGGGCGGGGCCAGCTTTACCACACCCACACCACCTGGCCCAGTTCCACTTTGCTCCCCAGGTAAGGTGCAGGGCCAGCTCTCCTGCTGGCAGTGTGGCAAGGGAAGCATTGCACGGTGAGGGGCGGAGCCAGCTCTGCACCGCCCTTGGACAACAACATGGCTCCAGGCGGCTGCGCAGACCAGGCACATCCACTTGGCCTTCAGTGGTAACATGGACCATGAGCATTGACACAGATCCTCCTGCTGCAGGATAACGGATCTAGACTTGTCCCCTTTGCAGCAGCACAGTCGAGGACATCACCATGGCCTCAGACGGCTGGACGGGTTATTCACAGACTCATCACCCTCGAGTCTCCAGTTCCACCTCTCTTCATGAAGCACCAGTATTCCACTTCTCTTTCTCCCATCTCTCTACCACGCACTTGCTCTCTGTAGTGTTGCCCAGCTGTCCAAGCGGAATGGCCGCAGCTGGGCTTATAGGATGTTTCCATTTTGAGTAATTTTATTACTACATTTTTTTGACCAATAGTACTTGGTTTTACCCTAGGTCCCCGAGCTATCTAGACTCTGGTTCTTTATCACCCAAGCAGTGTTAGGTATGGGTTGCATCTTGTGGAGTGGGCCTGAAGTCAGATCGGATATTGGTTGGTTACTCCTTCAAGCTTTGGTCCGCCATTGCTCCGGCATATCATGTGAGCAGGACACCGTGGTAGATCAAAGGAGTTGTGGCTGGGATGATGTTTTTGTTTCTCTTTTGATAGGGCCCAGAGTACCTTTCTATACCAAAGACGTTAGAACACACTGGTAAAGGTTCTATGTAGGCGCCAACTCAACGTCTTCATGGTCAATGAGCTGTAGGGGTGTTATCTCCAGCAATGGGGCCTTGCTGTCAGTTTTTTGAGATCCTTCTATTGTCTTGGCAATGGCCAGAGTTGTTTGGGGACCATGAGACCTCTTTGGCCAACAACTTTATTAGATATAACCCAATACTGGTAGTGTAAGCTTCGTTTGCTGAGAAGAGATGGCCAGTTGGGGCTCTCTCTCCCCCATTGCTTAGCAATTTTATTTAGATTGCCTTCATATGTGTATATATTTTAGGAAGCTTCTAATGTATTAGGTTTCCATACTACTCCTCAAATGGCCCCCAATTTTAGATGTCTCTCCTTGCAACCCCTTCCTCATTCCTGTCTCTCCCTACTCCCCACTTGATCCTCCCATTCATCCATAACTCTTTATTCTAGTTTCCTCTCCTAACAATGCCTATCTGTATCATCTAGTTCCTTACTCTATACTTACTCTCTGTGGTTCTACGGATTGTAGCACAGCTATCACTGATTTAACAGCTAATATTCACATAGAAGAGAATATTAGCTCATTCAAGATGATTTTTTTTCTAATTCCATCCATTAACCTGCAAACTACATGGCATCATTTCTTTGGTTAAGTGTACCACATTTTCTTGATCCACTCTTCTGTTGAGGGATATCTAGGTTGTTTCTAATTTCTGACTGTTATGAACAGAGCAGCAGTGAACATTGTTGAGCAAGGGTCTTTGTGTGGGATGGAGTGTCCTTTGGGTATAAGCCCAAGAGTTGCGTAGCTGGATCTTCAGGGAGATCCATCCCCATCTTCCTGAGAAATAGCCTCACTGATTTCCAAGTGGCTGTACAGGTTTACACTCCCACTAGCAATGGATGAATGAAGGGAGGAATAATAATGAGGTGTGTGCTATTTTATTTGTATGCATATGTGGGGTGTGTGTGTGTACATATATACATGGGTGAGCGTGTATGTAGGCCAGAGGCTGACTTCTAGAATCTTCTGTTGCTCTCCAGATGAGTCTGGATCTTGATGATGCTACCACACTGGCTGGCCAGCAGGTTCTTGGGATTGTCTGTCTCTACCTCCCGACCTATAGAACCACAGATTTAAGCTGCTGTGCCTGTCTTTTGCCTGGGACCTGAACTCCGGTCCTCATGCTTGTGAGCAGACACTACCAACTGAGACATGTCCCCAGCTCTTAAAGGCTTGAGCATATTTTATATGTTTCTATGCTGTAACTTGCTCAGAGAACCACAGTTCCCTATTTTTTAGTGTTTTTAAGTTAATTTTGGTTTTTCTTTTGAGACAGGATTTCTCTGTGTAGCCCTGGCTGTCCTGGAACTTGCTCTGTAGATCAGGCTGGCCTCAATCTCAGGGATCTACCTGCCTCTGCCTCCTGAGTGCTAGGATCAAAGGTGTGCACCACCACCTCCCAGCTTTAAAGTTAAATTTTAACTAAAATGACCCTGTCTCTCACTTAATCCATAGAAGTCTTTTTTTGTCTTTCTGATTTCTTGTTTCACATAAAGGCTTTCTTTCTTTATTCTTTCTTTCTTTCTTTCTTTCTTTCTTTCTTTCTTTCTTTCTTTCTTTCTTTCTTTCTTTCTTCCCTACTTCTCCCCCTCTCCTCCTCTCCCCCTCTCTTCCTTCCTTCCTTCCTTCCTTCCTTCCTTCCTTCCTTCCTTCCTTCCTTTCTTTCTTTCTTTCTTTCTTTCTTTCTTTCTTTCTTTCTTTCTTTCTTTCTTTCTTTCTTTCTTTCTTTCTTTCTTTCTTTCTTTCTTTCTTTCTTTCTTTCTTTCTTTCTTTCTTCTCTCATATATTACATCCCAAACACAGGCCCCTCCCTATACCCTTCCATCCCTCCCTCCTCCTCCCCTTTCCCCCAGATCAATTCCTCCTCTATTCCCTTAAAGAGGGGGGGGGGAGGGAGAGAGAGAGAGAGAGAGAGAGAGAGAGAGAGAGAGAGAGAGCACCTCCCAGGAATATCAACTGAACATGGCATAGAGAGCTACAATACGATGAGGCACAGATCCTCATCTCAAGTCTGGATGAGGCAATCCAGTAGGGGAAGAGTCCCAAGAGCAGCCAAAGGAGTCAGAGACAGCCCCACTGTTAGGAGTCCCACAAGAATATCCTACACAACCATAGCATATATGCAGGGTATCTACTTCAGACCCACACAGGGTCTGTGATTGTCACTTTAAAAACATTATTTACTATTGTTAGCTTATGTGCATGGGTATCTTTCCTGCATGTGTTGAGTGTACCACATGCGTGCCGGACTTACCCTGGATCTCCTGAAGCTGAGCTACCACGTGGGCACTGGGAACCAAACGAGGTCCTTTGTAAGAGCAGCCAGTGCTCTTAACCACTGAACCGGCTCTCCAGCCCCACTTCTTGGATTCTTGAGACAGAGTGTCCTTATGTAAACCAGGCTAGCCTCAAAGCCAAAATTTCGCTGCCTCAGCCTCTCAAGTGCACGAATTATGAGTATGTGCTACCAAGCCCAGGTTAGTAATCTTTTAATGTTTTTAAAAGTAGCATGTGTTAATGTTTTATGCTTGCTGATATTTGTGTCAATGTTTATACATGCTGATAATCTCAGTCATGTTCAGCCCCATTGTCCCCTCTTGTCCTTCTCCTCTTTCCACTGATCCCTTCTTTGTTCCAGCTAGGTCCCCTTCTGCTTGAACTCACAGAAATCCCCCTGCCTGTGCCAGAGATCAGATTCTTGCCTGGCTAACATCTGTTCTGATGACCCAAAAATCTTAGTAATCTCTTATCGTACTTCCAGAACCAACCACAGTGGAAACAAGCGTAGCCCAGTGCCTTGCACACAGCAGGTCCTCAGAACTTGCTTTCCCAGCATGGAGATTTTTTTTTCCTGCCAATTTTCATGGAGAAGTTCTTCTTAAAATGGCACAGTGGCACATGCTTATAATCCCAGCACTGGGGTGGTAGAGACAGGCACCTCTTTGGGGGCTGGCTGACCAGTCAGTCTAGTCCACTGGGAAAGTTCTGAACCAGTAAGAGACCCCAATTATTAGAAAAAAGGAGGACAGTGCCTGAGGAATGATACTGTGGTTGTCCTCTAGCCCCCACATGCATGTGTAAGCACATGCATACACATGCACATACACACATGCTCACACACACATATATACACACAGGCTCATACTCATGCACACATACATGCACACATATTCACACACACGGGCACACACACTCACACACACAGGCTCACACATGCACACATACACACAGGCTCACACACTCATATACACACATAAACACATGCACATGCTCACACACACAGACTCACATACACAGGTTTACACACATACATTCATATACACAGGCTCACACTCACATGAACACACACACAGACTCATACTCACATGCACACATACAGGTTCACACACATAGGCTCACACATGCACACACATACAGGCTCACACACACAGGCACACACACAGGCTCACACTCACATGCACACACACAGAGGCTCACACACAGAGGCTCACACACAGAGGCACACACACAGGCTCACACTCACATGCACACACACACAGGCTCACACACAGGCACACACACAGGCTCACACATGCACACACACAGGCTCACACACATAGGTGCACACACACACACACACACACACACACACACATTCTTCCTTTGCTGAGTTAGTAATTTTTGTTCCTTTGACTCTGGGACATGGATTTAAGTCTATCCTTAAGTCCCATGAGACAGCATTGATTCCTTATGCCTATGACAGTCCTTCAGTATTTACGGTCCTCATCACAGGCTGAGTTTGGAGGTAGTCTGTGAATTGTGTCTTCTAGCCTTGTGATTACCCTTGCTTATCTTGCTTGTTTATGCTTCATTTAAAAAGTAAAATGCCGAGTCGGCTGATCATCTCAGGGCAGAGAGAGGCGCCAAGGCCTTGTTCCCGAGGCTAGAGCTGTGCAGTGGAATGTCTGTGGAGGTGCCGGTATCTACTCCTTACTGTCCAGCATGCCGACTGACCACATGTGATTAGCAGGCCTTGAACTGTGCCTTCACTGGTTGGTTGAATGAACAACTGGATTTTAAATTTTATTTACTTTCAACTATCTCACTCTTAAATAGCTGCTCATGGTTGATGGCTATCACACGAGGAATACAATTCTAGACATTATATCTTTAAGAATATTTAATATTTCAAAAATGTATTTATTTTTCTGGGCACAGTGGTGTATACCTTTGATCCCAGCACTCGGATCAAAGAGAGGTAGGTGGAGACTGTGACCTCAAAGCCAGCCGGGTCTATAAAAGGAGTTCCAGTAACAATTAGCAGGAGGCAAGAACTGCTACCGTTCAGTTTAATATGACTTTTGGGAGTCTGACCCTTAATAGTTTACTTGAGGCATATTTAAGCACAGCACAATTTGGTGTAAACTTTCCTGGTGATAATTAATTTGATCCTATTCGCAATAAAGCTTAAGACATGGGTACATCAAAACTCTTTGTAAAGCAATGTGACATCTTCCATAAATATGGGATCTGTAGACCGACTACATGATGTGACGTCATCTTCCATAAAGATGGGGGTCTATAGCTCGGCAAGCTCATGATAAGAATTTGAGGGAGAATCCAGTGTGGTCTCCAACTGGTTGGTCACACAAAAAGTCACAAGGCTGTTAATCAGGTCCAGTCCTAGTCTTCTGGACAGATAACGGACTATGTATGCATTCTTTCCTTTGAAGGAACAACCCTGTGTGTTAACCATTCTCAGCTCCCCTGGTGCTTATCTGCGAGCAAAAGGACCTCTATGCCTCCCACCCTGTTTAGAAAAAAGAGATTAATTTTTATTTCATGTGTATGAGTATTTTGCCTGTATATACATATGCGTGCCTGGTGCCTAAAGAAGTTTGATTCCCAGGAACTTCAATTACAGACAGTCATGAGCCACTGGGAGCCTTGGGAGACAAACCTTGCTGCTCTAGAAGAGCAGCCAGTGCTCTGAACTGCTGAACCATCTCTTCAAACTCCTTTACTCAACAAACCCGCTATCACTTGTCATGCAAGGATGCTTGGCACATAAAAGAAAACATTTTCTGCTGTTTTCTTTCTTTCTTTCCTTTCTTTTGTTCTTTCTTCCTTCCTTCCTTTTTTCTTCTTCCTTCCTATCTTCCTCCCTTCTGTCTTCCCCTCCTCTCTCTTTTTGTAGGTGGCGGGTAATATTTTTGAGATAACATCTCATAATGTCACATAGACTGGCCTCAGACTCAGTTTCCTAAGTGCTGGGTTTACAGACTTATGTCACCACTACTCCTAGAAAGGGATAGCTTCTTCTTCCTCTTCCTCTTCTTCTACTTCCTCCTCCTTCTCCTCTCCTTCTTTTCTTCCTCTTCCTCCTCCTTCTCCTCTCCTCCATCTTTTCTTCTTCCTCCTTCTCATTTCCCCCCAACCCCTTCTGAAAACAACTTTAACGTCTTGTGGTTTTTCTGTCGCTCTTACATCTTCTGTGGATCATTTTCTGATCTGCACCTAGCCCAGGCTTCTCCTCTGGAGTTCATAGTCAGAGCTGATATCTTTTGGTCTTCTGCTGTGGCTTTAATTCTTTTTTTTTGCCCCGAGACAGTGTTTCTCTGTGTAGCCTTGGCTGTCCTGGAACTCACTTTGTAGACAAGGCTGGCCTCGAACTCAGAAATCCACCTGCCTTTGCCTCCCAAGTGCCGGGATTAAAGGCGTGCGCCGCCGCCACCACCACCCGGCCTATGACTTTAATTCTAAGACTTAACATAAGACTATATGGAACATCCATCAAGAGCCATAGAGGAGCTGTGCTAGCATCTGAAGAGACAGGTGAAGAAGGCATATAAGGTGCTTCAGGACAGATTGCGTCATATTCCCATGTCCAAGCTGGTTTCCATCCTTGACTCTGTATCTGAAGTTCAGTGGTTTGAGGGTGACTGGAGATGGCAGGAAAGAGAATGAAGAACTGAGGGAAATATTGTGGATTGAAAGGAAACACCAATCACACCTCTTTAGAGCAATAGCACATTCTTCTTCTATTCAGAAAGAATAAACACCTCCTGATTATAAGTCCTCTCCTCTGTTCTGTCTCTAGTGTCTTCCACCTCATGTTTAGAAGTATGGTTTTTGGAAGCACGAATAAAAAAACTCAATGCTGTTTCCATATCTGTTTTCCAGGCATTTTTAATGGTAGGGACAGGTAATGATGCCTCTCCATTATTCTGTGTCTAAATAGTGCTGATATTACTATTCATGCCGGTGCTTGAAAATATAATTTAACTCTCATCCAGGTCAAGGAGAAGAGGCAAAGTCATGGAGTTGGCTGGGCCTAGTGATGTCATCCTGTCATCCCAACTAAGTGGGGAGCACAGGAGGATCACAATTTCAGAGTCTGCCTAGACTACAGAGTGAGTTCAGGGCCAGCCTGGAAAACATAGTAAGACCCGTCCTCAGCATAAAACAGTTTTAAAGAGGAGGGGGCTGTGGCCATGACTCAGTGGAAGGGAGCTTGCCTCCTGAAAGTGACAGGGTTGACTCACGCTGTAAGACTAGATAGAGAAAAACAGATAGGCTAGTGTAAGCAAGTGACAGTCACGGTCACACAGTTGAGAAAGTGGGAACTGACAGAAACTGATGTTCCCTGCAGGCCCCATCCCCCTTCTTTCTTTTGTTCCTCTCCTTCATCTTTCTTCCCAGCGGCTTGCCTGGGACTTGCTCTCAGGACCCTGCTGTCTCCTATAGATGGAACTGGTCTGAGGTGGAGAGCAGTGTAGTGGGACCATTGGGTGGAGATATTTTCTGTGAGTTTCCAGTCTTCTTAACCTGGTCTCGGGTCGCCTAAGAGCTTTCTGATAGTAATGGACGCATGGACCATTTTCCTCTGGGAAAGGCAGGCCCTGTGTAAGCTACCGGAGTATTCAGGTTGGCCTGACAGTACATGAAATTATGTTCAAAGGCTGTAATGCGAGCTCTCAATTAGCTCCATGTGGATTTGCTTTGACTGAATTACACCCCCGAGGCCAAGTGGCCCTGGTATAAGGAAATAATTAGACTCTGGAACACAAAGAACTGAAGACCAGACTCCTGGACCATGTCATGCTCCCCAGAGTGGAGGTGGCCTTAGCGCAGCCTGTGCAGTGCTCAGAGAGCCTGGGGCGGTCTCTGTCCTGTTCACCACAGCTCAAGGCTCGGGAAGCCTCTGGGAACAGCTCAGGCAGACATTTTAGATAAAAATCAAAGTGTTTGCAGATGTAAGTCACTGGTGGAAGTTGTTGGATTAGAACAAAGGAAATCTTGATGTTATTTCAACTAGAAGTGTAAAACAGGACTGGGGGAAAGCCAGACTGGGGGTGTAAGCAGGGCCGGGGGTGTAAAGCCAGGCTGGAGGGTGTAAGCAAGGCTGGGGGGGGGCAGAGCCAGGCTGGAGGGTGTAAGCAAGGCTGGGGTGGGCAGAGCCAGACTGGGGGTGTAAAGCAGTCTGGTGGGGTGTGGTTCAATGGATAAAGCCTCTGCAGGGCCAATGTGAGCACTGGTGTTTGGATCCCTAGAACGCATGTAAAACCAGGAGACATGGCAACCACTTGTAAGCTCACGAAGAAACAGGGATCCCCAGGGCAAGCTGGCCAGCTATACCGGCTGGAACTGCCAAGTTCTGGCTTCAGGGAGAGATCACAACTCAGTAACTAAAGTGGAGCACAGCTGAAGAAGACATCTAACATCAGCTTCAGGCCTCCTCACACAGACATGTACACACACATCTGAGTGCAGTTGTTTGTGTGCACACGTGGGCCTACACACACACACACACACACACACCACCACCACCACCACCACCACCGCCACCACCACTATCATCAACAACAACAAAACCAACCAAACAAGAAGAAATATAAAAATGGGCAAATGTGTGTTACAGTTCCATTTAAACCATAGAATATAAATAAGTTATAGGATATTTAGGATATAATTTAAACTTAAGTTGATTTTTAAAAAGAGCTGTTAAGGGCTCGTGTTAATAATCTCAATTTTGTAAACTAGACTTTGCTGGTAACATCAGAGTAGTTGATTTGTTTGTTTGCTTTTTTGTTTTTTCTTTTTCCAGTTTTTACACAGGGTTTCTCTGTGTAGCTCCGGCTGTTCTGGAACTCACTCTGTAGACCAGGCTGACCTCAAACTCAGAAATCCGCCTGCCTCTGCCTCCCAAGTGCTGGGATTAAAGGCGTGCACCACCGCCGCCCGGCTTTTCTACAGGATTTTTATTCCCATTTCTGATGCTCCTATTTCTGGGTAGCAGTTCAGCTTCTTCTCTGACATCAGATAGCCTTATAGAGTGCCAAGTTTGGATTGTGGCCACGACTGAGCAGAGATCAATCCACAGGCCTATCTCCTTACCAAGCCCACCTCAGCAAGAAACAGTTGGATCTTGTTCAGAGTTCTTATAAGTACAAGCGGTCTCAGAGGGTGCCCATTGAGACTACTAAACGCTCACTAGGGCCACCTCTGAGTATGCTGTGACAGTGGCAGCTGCTGAGGCCTTGGAGAGAATGCCACACTTCCCACTGCTATAAAAGGACCATAGTGTCCCTGGGTGTTTGTGTAATCCAGGCAGTCACTGTGGAGTCTCCAGACCTGTTCTGTCACCATTAAAGAAGACTGCAAGCTCAAGGTCTGGTGTATTTACCAGTCAATTAAGAGCCGGCTGGGAGAGCAGTGGATCTCGCTTGACAGAAGACCTATCTGGCAGGAACACCACCCTGGGTCTGGTTGGTCCCCAGCACCAAAGAAACTAGATCCATGCCTCACAAGTATTCTACTCCAGGGGTGCAGACAGGAGGATCAGAAATTCAAGTTAAGTTTTGGTATTACATGCTGAGTTCAGGGCCAGCCTGGCTATTCAAAGCCCATCTCTAACAAAGACACAAATTAAAAGCACATCAGTTTCTCCAAGGCCATTCAGGGCACCACAAGCCTGTAACCTTAGCATTCAGGAGATAGAAACAAGAAGACCCCAATCGCCTGACAAACTTGGCAAGATGATGTATCAACAAAACAAAATGGTGTTGTGTTGGAGACTATAGAGAAGGACCATCAAGATAGCTCAGCGAGTGAAGACACTTGCTGCCAAACCTGTGATCTGAGTTTGAATATCCAGGCCCACATGATGCAAAGAACCAATTCCCTCAGTTGTTCTGTGGTATGTGCACCATGGAGTGTGCTGGTCCCACTCCTCAAAATAAATAAGTCTGTACTAACATTTTGAAGAATTCTTTAGAAGAGTATCAAGACAGATGGTTTGCTGAGTGAAGTGGTTCTGTGCAAGTCTGCATTCTGTGCTGACCTGCATTTGGATCCCTGGAACCTGCATTAAAAAACCAGTGATGCACAGGTCTGTGATCCCAGCTCTCAGAATTACCCATAAGCTCATAGGCCAATCAGCTTGTAATGCACAGCAAAGTGACAGAAGCCAGCAAGGTGCAGAATAAGGTGCACAGCAAGGTGCAGAATAAGGTGGACAGTGAGAACTTACTTGAAAAACTTGTTCTCTTACCTCCACATAGGTGCTGAGGTCCTGCCAGTCAACCTCCACATGTTGCTGATCCCCCCTGCCCCACCCCCATCTTCCTGTCTGTCTGTCTCTTTTACATACACTGCATACTTGCAGAGAGAGTTGGTTTTTTTTAAAGAAGCTCATTTGTTGGCCTAGGGTCTGACATTAGAACACCAGCACCTAAAATATTTAAATGTGTAACAGAGAAAACAAGACTCGAGCAGAAAAGCAAAACCTGACACAAAATATTTATACATTATTCTACTCATTAGCAATCCCATATCTGGAACATTGCCCTAAAATATTATCAGAAAGGAAAAGATTTGGAAAGACAGCTATTGCAATAGTGTTCATAATAAGGAAGATTTGGAGTAATTTGTATTTAGGACTATGATTAAATTGTAGTCCATCTTGACAGCAGACTGCTTCTGAGGGAAAAAGAAAAAAAAATCTGGTGTGCTAAGAACTAAATTCAGGGCCTTGCACATACTGGGCAAACTTTCTGTTGCTGAGCTCATTCCAACCCTAACACAGTGTTTTTGAAGAATATTTAATAACATGAGAAATTATGAAATGAGTTAATACAAAATTACTATTATTAGTGAACATGTTACAGAAATTTCTTTCCTTCCTTCCCTCCTCTTCCTTTTATTCCTCCTCTTCCTCCTTATTTCTTCTTCTTCTTCCTCCTTCTCCTCCTGCTTTTTTTCTCTTCAGGACAGGGTTTCTCTGTGTAGCCCTAGATGTTCTGAACCTCACTCTGTAGATCAGACTGGCCTCAAACTCAGAGATCCACCTGCCTCTGCCTCCCCAATGCTGGGATAAAGGCGTGCGCCACCACTGCCTGACTTAGTCACTTTCTACTTGTTATGTCTAACTTATAAGAAGCAATTTAAAGGCAACAGAGGTTCATTTGGCTCACAGTTTGAGTGTGTTTGATCTGTCATGGAATGGAAGGCATGGAAGAGTTCAAGTGGTGGGAGTGTGGTACTCCTCGTATCTTGATGGCCGGGAAGAAAAGTCCACTTAGATTGCTTTCTCTACTGGTTCGGTTTATTCCAGGAGATGGTGCCACTCACAGCTACCATGCATGCATCTTCTTGTAGGGGTGGTCTTGTTCTCCAATTGGTTCTTGATCTATCAGTAAAGAAGTCATGGGCCAGTTGCTGGGCGGAAGGAATAGGCAGGACTTCTGGATTCTGGCAGGCAAGAGAGATGCGGGAGAGAGAGGGGAGGGAGAGTTCGCCATGCATCTGAGGGAGAAAAGGCGACCAGCCATGTGAGATCTCTGACTGGAGTGGCAGAAGATTGCTGGGACTAGATATAACTGAGCAGCTAAAGTGGAAGCAGGTGGAGAGATGTGGAACTAAGTATTGATAAGGGCACGCTTCTCTGGGTAGAAGATAAGCAGCACCCAGCAATTGTGCCAAAAAGGCAAATTGAAATTGAACTGTGTGTGCCTGTGTTTTTCATCCACAGATGCAATATTCTCTGGGTTGGGGCTGGTAGCACAGCCCGTTCCTGGAGCTTAGGCTGGGTAGCAAAGGCAACATCTTCCCTTCTCAGTCCAATCATTCTGGAGACACTCTCATGGTCACTCCCAGATGTATGTCCTGACTGGCTCTAAAACCAGTCAAGCTGGCAATGAAAACCAGCCTTCACAGATGTGTATTAGCTTGCTGGAGCTGCTGTACCAAAATACCACAGATATGGCTCAAGTCATAGAAATGTATCTTCTCACAGTTCTGGAGGTTGAAGGGCCAAGTTTGAGGTTTATAGACATCTCCCTGCCCCTTGCGCTCTCACATGGCGCTTCCTGGTCTGTCTGTGTTTGCCCTAATTACTTCTATTTATACAGACATCAGTCTTACTGTCTGATGGCCTACCTCAAGAACCTCATTTAAACTTATCTCTTCAAAGGCCTTCCCTTTAAATACTTTTACAAGCTAAGGCACTAGGGAATGATTTTTAGCATGTGAATTGGCAGTGTGTGGGCACACAATCGTGTCTGTAAGCGTAGGATCCAGCTTTTGTTTTGAAATGCACAGAAAGCTGAACATAACATTGCATTCTTACAGTCTCAGCACTTGGTAGGCAGGAGGCCCAGAAAACATTCAAGGTTATCCTCAGCAACATCTTGAGTTTGAGGCCACCTGATCTCCATGGGACCCCATTTGGGGGGAAAAAAAGGAAACTAAAAAGGAAATATGCACAGAAAAGAAGACTGGGAGGAAACTCAGTAGCCTTGTGTGTTTATAGTACCCCGAGGGTTCGTAGTAGGTGGTAATTGGTAGATAGCTGTGTTTCCTGATTAGAGATGTGAGAACAGAACAGGGACCTTTGAAGATGCCCTGCAGCCATCTTAACTAGAAGCTCCTAGTTAATAAGTGGTTCCAGCTGCCCTTGGACACCCTCATCGTTGGTATTTTCGGAGATGATCTTCCAGATTAGCCAAGGCTGGTCTCCCACTCTTGATCCCTTTACCTCTGCCTTCAGCTGCTGAGATTGGAGGTGTTTACATGGTTACCATGGTAGCATGCTGAGTTAAAGCATTCTCAACTTTACAGCTCCCACCCCCAAGAGGGTCCCACATGTCCTGGGCCGACCTTGAACTTCTGGTGTACCTGAGGATGACTTTGATCCACATTGAAGTGCAGGGATCACAGGCGTTTTCACCAGTAGATCCTCTTTGTGCTGTGCTGGGGATTGAGCCAGGATTTTATTCTTGATATGAAAACTGTTTACAAACTGAGCCAAGATCTCAACACACCAGGCATCTTCCTATTTCTCCCATTAATCCGAACACAGCAATTATAATTTGGAACCAAGAGTCAATACTATACTGTTTTATAGGGGGTGTTTACAAAATGGCTGCTGCATTTCTCACAAATACATAATTTAAAAAAAAAATTAAGTGAGGGTACTGGAGTGGTTCTGTAATAAACAGTTTACCTTTATATTGCTTTTTATGTTATCTGCTATAACAAGATTGAGTCACTTTTGTAACTATAAAAAAACATATCTGCTCTGTGTAGTATACACCTTCGATTACAGCACTTGGAAGACAGAGGCAGGCAGGTCTCTATGGTTTGATACCACCCTGCTCTACATAGTGATTTCCAGGCCATCCAAGACTACATAGAGTGATCCTATCTCAACAAAACCAAAATCAAAACCATGTTGAAAACCATTAAGAATATTTCATAAAATATGGATTGTCTTCAGTGTCATATAAATATGTATATATTGTCTTTGGAGATACCACTCTCTTTTGTTTGGTTTGAGACAGGGTCTTTTTATGTAGCACTGGCTGTTGTGGTACTTGCTAAGTAGACCAGACTAGTCTTAAATGCACAGAGATCTGACTGCCTCTGTCTCCTGAGGGCTGGGCTTAAAGGCCTGTGCTACCATGCCTAGTACTGGCATAGAATCCAGAGCCTGGCACATGCCAGACTTGCATGCTACCACCGGACTACATTTCCAGCTCAAATTTAAGTTTCTTCAAGTTCTTCTTCTTTTTTTTTTTTAAGAATTATTTATTTATTTTATGTATATAAGTACAGTGTAGCTGCCTTCAGACACACCAGAAGAGGGCGTCTTATCACTTTACAGATGGTTGTGAGCCACCCTGTGGTTTCTTGGAATTGAACTCAGGACCTCTGGAAGAACAGTCAGTGTTCTTAACCGCTGAGCCATCTCTCCAGCCCTCTTCAAGTTATTCCTGAATTCCATTCAGTTTGTTCTATCATGTCCTTGTTGTGGAACTATACTTTTTTAAAAGTTTCAAAATGTTGTCTACCCTATTTGAAATTTTCTGGTCTTGCTAAGGGGACTATATACCACTCTACTGATGGAAGGTTTCTATAATCAGAGTATGGAAACCTAGAGGAGAGGACCCATGAAGGGTTCAGGGTAATGAATTCCATTTCAAAGTTGAACTGTCAAGATAAAGATTTCATTGTGTAAGTCAGGTTGATGGAATAGGCCAAGTCAGCTACTTGGGGAGTCTAAGTCAAAAGAACTGAAATTTCAAGGTAGTTTTAAATGAAACTGGCCCCCATAGAGGCATGAATTTAAATATGTAGTCACCAGGGAGCGACACTTTTTGAGAGGGATTAGGAGGTGTGGCTTAGTTGGAGTAGGTGTGACCTTTCTTGGAGGAAGTATGTCATAGGTGGTGGTCTTTGGGGTTTCAAAAGCTCAAACCAGGCCCAATCTCTCTCTCTCTCTCTCTCTCTCTCTCTCTCTCTCTCTCTCTCTCTCTCTCTCTCTCTCTCTCTCTCTTCCTGCTGCCTACAGACCCAGGTATAGAGGTGTAGAACTCTCAGCTAATTCTCCAGCACCATGTCTACCTTCACACTTCCATGCTCCCCCTGCCATTGATGGCAATGGGCTAAACCTCTAAAACTGGAAGCCAGCTCAAGTTAAACATTTTCCTTTATAAGAGCTGTTGCGGTGATCATGGGGTCTCTTCACAGCAATAGAAAAGTGATCAAGACACTGCTTCAAAATAAAAAGGCCTTTAAGAAGCTGGGCAGTGGTGGCACATGCCTTTATTCCCAGCACTTGGGAGGCAGAGGTAGGTGGATTTCTGAGTTCGAGGAAGCTAGGGATTAGATATGTGAGGTCCTAAGGTCAACCCTCACATTGGAAACAAATGTTTCATCCTTTAGAAAAAGAGAAAAAAGGAGGCAACCCAATGCTTCTTTTTTTTCTTCTTTTGAGACAGGATTTCTCTGTGTAGCCCTGGCTGTCCTGGAACTCACTTTGTAGACCAGGCTGGCCTCGAACTCAGCTAAAAGCATATTTAGTTGTAAATAACAAAAATTTATTTATAGATTTGGAAGCTAAGAAAACCAAGAGTCAGGAGCTAGCATCTAGTGTGAATCTTTTTGCGATTTCATCCCGTGTCAGAGGACAGAAGCACAAGAAAGCACATGTTCACCCTTGTATCACCTAAGAGATGGGGAAGGGAGGGGTATGAGTCACCCTGTTATCAGGAGTCCTCCCCCACAACAGGCATGAGCCCACTGGTTAAGGCTGAGCCATTATGGTCTAACCACTTCTTGAAGGTCCTCTCTGTGCTCTCGAATAAAAGATGGTGTTGAAAACATATAAACTTTGGGAGACACTGTAGCATAGGGTCAATTTAGAAGCAGGTCTTCAGGAAGGCTTGGAGATGTCTATACAGGACCTGAATTGAGAAGTGAGCCTTCAGGGTAGAGTAGGGTTTGAGGAGGTACCCGTGAGGATGAACCGATGTAGGCTCAGTTTGCAGGCAGCAAGGTTACTCAGGAGAGCATGATGGTTTGTGGGAGAAGAACTCACTGGGAACCAACTTCCGGACCGCAGAAGGTAGGGCCAGTGAAGTGTTCTTCTCCAGCCGGAAATGACAGGATTGTATTTGGGGAAGGCAGCCAAGAGGTATATGAAGGAGGGGCCTCCACATTCTGGTTTGGGCCTTGGGAAGCCAAATGGAGGGATGCTAGAAGATGGGCAAGTTGAGGGGACTTTGGAAAGAGATCAAGAAAGTAGAAATCAGAGTTAATTCAGTCTTGTTTCTGAAGTAAAGTTTTTTTTTTTTTTTTTGCACAAAATACCACATTTATCATTTGTGCAAACCAATGTTTAAGAACTCTGTATTTCCTCATTTTTCTCTTTTTTTGAATGATGAAACTTTTTTTTTTCCAATGTGAGGGCTGTACATATTCTAAGCAATAGGCTCTATCCTCAGCCTCTTTTAGTTTTGTTTTGCTTGAACCCAGGACTTCACACAAGCAGAGCATATTCTCTACACTTCGGCCATTCTGCGCACTGGTGTTTTTGAAGAATTTTTCAAGAATTCTTTGTCTCATGGTGCTGGAGATTGAACCCTGGGCTTCTTCACACACTAGGCAGGCGATCTCCAACAGTTCTTCAACTAATCTATAACTCCAGCCCTATGTGTACATTAATTAATTAGTTAATAATTAATACATTTTAGCATAGGGTCTCTCTACATAGCTCTAGCTGTCACTGTCCTGGAACTCACTATATAGCCTTGAATTCACAGAGATCTGTCTGCCTTTTCTTCCAAAGTTTTGGGATCAAAGGTGTGCCCCACCACCCGTGGTCTTCATGCATGTGTTTTTAGCCAACTTATTCACTATAAGGGTTTTAGGTGGTGAGTTTGTGTGTGTGTGTCTGGGTAAATTATATTAAACTACAGATGTTCATTAACACTCCTACCAAACAGTCGTAATTATAGTGCTATTGTGAGTTTATGATTTGTAGAGTGCATCCCAAAAAAGATTATGTTTTAGAAATTTCTCCATAGCCATTGAAGTAGCTCAAAGCTACATTTGGCTGTTTGATTTCAAGTGGTCACTAAGATGGCATCAAACCAGCCTATATTATGTGACATAGCTAGAAACTGTACTTATATGTAGCATGATTAGAATCTCATGGCCACGGTGTTCAGCAGTTCAGAACTTTGTATATTCAATTTATTAATTTATTTTTATTTTTTTAGATATTTAGTTCATTTTATTTGTATATGAGTGTTTTGTATACAAACATCAGAAGGTGTTCAATACCCTGTGTCTGAGTTTGGGTTTCATTGCTATGAAGAGAAACCATCTTAGTTAGGGTTTTACTGCTGTGAGCAGACACCATGACCAAAGCAAGTCTTATAAGGATGACATTTAATTGGGGCTGGCTTACAGGTTCAGAGATTCAGTCCATTATCATCAAGGTGGGAACATGGCAGCATCCAGGTAGGCATGATACAGGCAGAGCTGGGAGTTCTACATCTTCATCTGAAGGCTGCTAGCAGAATATTGGCTTCCAGGCAGCTAGGATGAGGGTCTTAAAGCCCATACCCACAGTGACACACCTACTCCAACAGGGCCACATCTTCTAATGGTGCCACTCCCTGGGCCGAGCATATACAAACCATCTTAGCTCCCTACTTTGATGATAATGGACTGAATCGCTGAAACTGTAAGCAAGCCCCCAATTAAATACTTTTTGTAAAAAAAAAAAAGTTATCTTGATTGTGGTGTCTCTTCACAGCAATAGACAGTGACTAAGACACGAAAAGCATTTGAGGGATATCGTATATCCAAGCTAACGTGTCATTTTAATTTAATCTCTAAAGCACCCACATTTGACCTATATTTCCAGATTCTGGAATTCCCCTCTTTCTTTGGTTTCTTCTTTTTCTTTGGCTGGAATGCTCCTTGGTTATCCTTGTCCATGAAACCATGTGGCTAATCTGGAGCTCAGCTCAAACTTATTTTCTTAGATACTATCTTTTTTGGGTGGGTGGGTGGGTAACTGGTTTCAGCACAGGGTTTCTCTGTGTAGCTCTGGCTGTCCTGGAACTCACTCTGCAGACCTGACTGGCCTCGAATTCAGAGATCTACCTGCCTCTGCCTCCCGAGTGCTGGGGTAAAAGGTTTGTGTTACTACCTCCCAGCTGATGTCCCAATATTTTAACCCCACTTTCTATTTCTGGACTGTTTTTACTCTCTATGTTTTAGGACAGAGAGAAGTGAAAATGTGATAATTACAGTTACTGTGTAACCAGCCACACTGGTAGGTGCCTAAGTAGTGTATTTTGATTTTGTTTGGAGAGAGTAATCTAAATATCTGAGAAATTAAGATACATAGGAATAAGATGCTTCAGGGACCAGAGGAGTTGAATATAAGTGCTGGTTCTTTATTTAGTGTGAAAACAACTTGTGTAGTTGGAAACTATTGCTTGCCAGGCCGGGGTGGCACACGCCTTTAATCCCAGCACTTGGGAGGCAGAGGCAGGCGGATTTCTGAATTCGAGGCCAGCCTGGTCTACAAAAGTGAGTTCCAAGACAGCCAGGGCTATACAGAGAAACCCTGTCTCAAACAAACAAACAAACAAACAAACAGAAACAAAACCTATTGCTTTCTTGCTGCCTGTTAAAAATGTTTGTTAGTTGAAAAATTTAGAATCACAGTCTGTCTTCCAAAGTGAGCATCTTCAGTGTGCCAAGTATTCAAAACAAACTGTATATTCACGGAACTGGAGTAATTAAACAAGGTCTCTGATTCTTGAATTGCCTTTTATGTAGGTATGTGGCATAAGGAATCTTCTATATTATAATTAGCACAAAAGGGACAACAAACATGAAATCTAAACTGTCAATTGTGACTCTCTGTTCCGGTGAGGGTAAGCACTACCTGATAGATCACCTTCGCAGCCCACACACTGGAGACGCTCCCCAGAACTTCTAGGTTAATGCTGAGAGGAGGTGACATTACTCCTGGAGGTAGCTAATTCGGTCGCGCGCCTTCAAGCTCGCGCGCGCAAGCGCGCGATAATCGGACCCCCCCCATAACGGGGCGGAGCCTCCACTTGCCGATGCCCAATCACCTGCGGGCTCAGCTTGTTAAGGAGTTCTGGCCACGCCCCTAGGCGGTGCTGGAGGGGCGCTTTTAAGAGGCGGCGGCTGAGGGCCGGCTCAGTCAGGCGCGAGGGGCAGCCGGTGTGTTAAGTCCTTTGGCCGCCTTAGGCGGTGTCTGGTGTGCGAGGCTCGGCCGCCGGCGGCTCCGGAGTCCTCGCCTCGGCCTGCCTCCTCCTTTCCGCGCGGCAGTCCCAGGCTCCGCGAGCCACCCCGGGTCTTGCGCCCGCGAGCTTTCTCGGCGCCCGACGGGGCCGCCTCGGGCCATGGTGCCGTCCCAGGAGGACCCCGCCGCCGAGCGGGAGACAAACGAGGCGCAGCCGCCGGGGCCCGCGCCCTCGGATGACGCTCCGCTGCCCGGCCCGGGACCCTCGGATGCCTCCGACGTGGCCGCAGAGAAAGTGGAGGTGGAGCTGAGGAGGTCAACGGGCAACGAGCCCCCCGTGCCCCCCGAAGGCGGCTGGGGCTGGCTGGTGATGCTGGCGGCCATGTGGTGCAACGGGTCGGTCTTTGGCATCCAGAACGCCTACGGGGTGCTCTTCGTGTCCATGCTGGACACCTTCAGGGCCAAGGACGATGAGAACATGGCCTTCAAGACAGGTGGGACGTTGCGGTGGGGCGGAGGGATTCGGAGGTACAAGTGGGAGCTTGGTGCGTCCTGCCGTGCTCGGAGGGTATGAGCTGTGGGTCACTTGCAACCTGCAGCTTGGGGCTTCCCTCTGCCAGTTTTTGCTTGGAACCCAAAGGCAAACAAGTTGCAGAGTTGTACCTGCCCGAGGCTTTGGACTCCTCCTTTCTGCAGAGTGAGTGCCCAAGAATCCACAGTACTTTCTTTCCTCGTAATGGTGGGAAGTAAACTGAACGTTCCAGCACCAACAACACCACTTTACCATTTTTACAGTCTGTTTTGTGACCGCCAGGGTGGCGTGGTTATCTGCCTGCCACGCTGCAGAAGGATAGGTGTGTTTGGGTGGATGCCACTCAGCCCAGCGCGGGAGTTTGGCAAAATGTAAAAGTGGATCCCAAGGTCACAGGGAGTCCCAAAGGCAGCCCATTAAAAGTGGGCTGCACGCTCTACTATATTTAGACAGCATAGGAGGCAGCCACGTGGGATGGTAAGAGGAAGATAAGGGGTTGGCCCTTCTATTATGTTGACATTTTATCTTGTTTAATAAAATGCAAAAGGTGCAGACTCTGCATTTTCGTCAAGAGCTTCCTGACTATGCAAAAGTCAAGCCTAGGTCAGTCGGCCTAACATTTCCCCCATTATTTCATCTCATGCTGCATGCAGGGCAGATGTTGTCAGTTCTGTTTGGGTGAGAAAATGGAAAGTCGGGGAAATGAAGTGTCTTAGTGAGGAACAAAATAAAGACAGAGCACATCACCTGACTTGGAGACTGAGTGATTCCCATTGCTAAATCGGGCTACCGCTGCCTTTTGGGAAGCCTCGTAAGATCAATAATTTGTGCGTTTCTTTCCTGACTGTGTTTCTCTCTGCTCAGCCTATCCTTGAATTCAAGATTTTCTTGGCTCAGTTGGGATTATAAGAACACTCTGCACCTGGCAATAGTCTATGTTTGGTTGGTTGGTTTGGTTTTTTTGTGACAGGATTTTTCTGTGTAGTCCTGGTAGTCCTGGAACTCACTCCGTAGACCAGGCTGGCCTCGAACTCAGAAATCCACCTGCCTCTGCCTCCCAAGTGCCACCACTGTCCAGCTGAGAAGTCGACTTTTAAAATGGCATTTATGGAAAATCTGGTTAGAGTGTATGTACTGTGCAAGGCAGCTCTTCCTGGCAGTGCCAAAAGGAGATTTCCTTGGGATTCTTCTCCTTAAGAGTATCTTGTTCGTTCAATTGTTTTTTTGAGAAAGGTCTCACTGTTTGGCTCTGGATGGTCTCTGCCTCCAGAATGCCCACATTAATTCTCACATAATGTATGATCTACTTAGAATTCTCATGAGAGAACTAGATTTATTAGTAATAAAGAACTAAATTTAAATGCTGGCACTGGAGAGATGGCTTAGCACTTAAGAGCACTGGCTGCTCTTCTAGAGGTCCTGTGGAGTTCAAGTCCCCACAACCACATGGTGGCTCACAATCATCTGTAATATTTGGAGGCAGCCACAATGTATTTATACACATAAAGTAAGAATAAATAAATAAATCTTTAAAAATTGGTAAATGCTGAGATTTACTCCCACTGAAGTGTAAGTGAGTTCCACACCTGTTTGGTTCTCCCCTGCCAGTTTATCTCCCTGCCCCCTCTCTTTCGTTTGAGACAAGGTCTCACTTTGAAGTCTTGGTTAGCTTAAAATCACTATGTAGGCCGGGCTGCCTTTGTCTCAGAGTTCTGGTATTAAAAATATGTACCACCATGTACCACCATGTTTATTGTTTGGAACTAGTGGCAGGAAGAAACAATGGCAGCTATTCTCAGAGTTTAGGATCTGCTGAAATACAGATGAGTATTCCAGAGAAGGAATTCTCCCCTGAGACATTTGGACTGTAAAGATCCTCAGTACTGTTCTAAAAGTCTGAAATTCCAAGGGAATTTAAGCAGGTGGTGGGAACTGGGAAAGAACTGACAGCCTTTCTCTCTGGTTATAAAGTCTCTGAAACTGAGGCTCTGGGCTGGGGATGCTAGATGCACTCTACATTGGTCAGTAAAGTCAATAAGGCACACAGTGGACACCAGCCTCCGCCACGCACACAGTAGGATTCCAGCCTCCGCCATGCACCCATGTGCTGGGACGCAGCAGTGTCAGAAGTATCCAGGCAGCTTAGACGGAGCGAGAGAGCTTGGGTTGTCCCCTTTTCATTTCAGTTTTTTTCTGTCCCCAAGCACATGCTTTTGCCTGAGTGGAAGGCAGTCTCTGGGAAATAAAATGGATACCACAGTTAACCGGAGCATTGGCTTCTGCCAGAATCCATAAATTTGTCTCAACTGCCGGAGCCTGGAAAACCATGGGACCGCTAAGTTTAGAGTTGTCTGTCCCTCCTGCAGTGCCACGGCAGTCTTGGGGCTCACTCGAGGGTGTAAATCTTCTTGTGAATGCTTGTGTGTACCTGTAAGTACGTGTACATGTATGCACATGCATGTGTTTGTGTGTGTGTGAGGGTGTGCCCATGCCATGGTGTGTCTGTGGAGGTCAGAGGACAGCGTTGGGTGCTGGGTCTCACTTTCAGCTTTTACACAGGTCTGGTGACCTGAGCTCCGGTGCTCAGGCTTGGGAAGTCAATGCGCTCACTCACTGAGCTATTTATTTCTCTAGGCCCACACATGCTCTTCAATGGCCTTTCTTGAAAGTGGAGGTCTGTGTTTAAGATTGGGAAACAACACACAATATACTTCTCTCCAGACGATTTAAAGTGCAAGTTAACATTAGGGTTTTTATTTTTGTTTTTATTTATTTTATTTTTTAAATCAACCATTAAAAAGATGTGGAAAGAGAGGCTCTCTGTCCACACGCTTCACTGGTACATCACTTTCCCTTTATGGTGAAAGTATGTTCTTTAGGCACTTATCCCCTGAGCGGGGACTGGGTAGAGGCAGGAGCATGTTGCATTACCTCATCACCTTCTATAGCCGCCGAAGCGTCAAGCCAGCCCCTGTTAAACCCCACATTTTCACATTTACCTTTCTGTTGATATCCTCTATAGAGTCTAGACCTTCCCTTTCAAAGGTCATTGAATTGAACTGGCAGTGTACAGATTACCCAGAGACAAAGCACAGTTATTTGGTTATAGTTGCATGTGACACGCAAGCCTTCAGATTGCCATCTAAAGTTAACTGGTCCATTTTTAGTCATAGGATTAATGAAGCTTAGTCAACTGTGTGTCAACAAATACTAGTGAAGAAAGGCACAGTAGCAAGCAGTGTGACAGCAGCAGACTGAAAGGGAGAGCGACAGGGACTGTCTGGCCAGGCCCTTCTCCATCCTTCAGTTGCAGTGTTAGGGACCAAACAAGATAGGTTCAAGAATGCCTCTACAGATAGCTCTTACACAGAACCTGTGAAGTGTGGAGCGGGGTATTAGAGGATTGTTTTTTAGCTTTTATGACTGGCTTTGAGGAAAAGGGCTTTAATTATTATTACCCACCTGGGAACTGGAGGAAGAGAATTCAAGTCGGAACAGTTTGCCTCAATGAAAAGTGAGTGAGAGACAGGAAGGGAAGAGAGGATCTGAGAGAAACTGCCTTTAGCTCGCTTTGGGCTACTTTTCTAAGCCCTGGAATGACAATATAGTTTTGTATTACACCTAAATAACTGGAGATTTAGACTGTCACAGTCTTGGGCTCTGGAAGTCAGAGTTAATCCTGCTGCCTTTATCCTCAAGAGGTTTAGTTGGCAAGGAAAGCTGCCAGTACCACCAACCATGCCGCTGTCTTAATGAAGTAAGTAATAACTGCTTTGTTGAGATGATTACAATAACAGAGAGACCTGGCTTATGTTCCTGTACACCTGTTACTGTAATAGCACACACGCGATTCCTACTTTCATTGGAGACAGAAAAGCTAAGAAGTCTTACTTGTACAAGTAACTCATCTGAACCACTGAGAGTCAACCGAGCACAAAAGCCATTCACAGACTTGGAAAATAAAGGACGAGTGTGGGGCTGGGTCTGATAGTGTCCACCTAGAATCCTGGAGCTTGGAAGGTAGAGGAGAAGGCAAGTTCAAGGTCTGCCCGGCTACGCAGTGAGTCACCACAGAAAGAGGAAAAACTGGGCCGGCCATGGTTATTTCCTTCCCTTTCCTGCTATTTAACTGCTACTCAACACAGCGGAAGGTGTATCAGACTTATTTCAGGAGAAGTTGTGAGATATCTTGTAGGATAAATTGTGTTCTGGGCTTTTGTGTTTGTAATTTTTGTGCTGGAGATGAAATCCAGGGATATATATATATATGTATGTATATATGCTAGGCAAAGGCTCTACCACTGCTTACAGAGCTAGCTCTGAGCTCTCAATATGGTTTGCTGTATCTTTACATTTATCCCTGTTCAACCAGTGCTATAGTTTCTTGAGGCCAATCCTATAGCTAGGTACTTGGGTTTCTCTGGCTATCCAGGCGTTTCACAAACCCCATGGCTTCAGTTATTTTCTTGGGGCCATTATCTCTAAAGTTAAGATGCTGTTTACAATTTCTTTTTTTTTTTCCTTTTCTTTTTTTTTTTTTTTTTTGTTTTGTTTTTTTGGGTTTTTGGGTTTTTTTTTGGATTTGGTTTTTTTGGAGACAGGGTTTCTCGGTTTCTCTGCATAGCCCTGACTGTCCTGGAACTCACTCTGTAGACCAGGCTGGCCTTGAACTCATAAATCTGCCTGCCTCTGCCTCCCAGAGTGCTGGGATTACAGGCGTGTGCCATCACCGCCCGGCTGGTGTTTACAATTTCTGGACGTTTCCATGGGTTCAAATGCACACCATACTCAGCTAATTTGCCTTTTAGTCAACCCCGGCAGCCTTCCCATCTCCAGACACGTCACTCCCTTGCGGAGATGCATCTTTTCTGGATTCTCAGAGTATAGAGTACCTTGGGTTCCTTAAGTCAGATATACATGGTGTGATGTATGTCCTAGAGATCATGTGGGCTCTGATGTAATTAATGATTAATCTCCATGGTGGGTATTATGGCATTAGTGGGAGATGGTAACACACCCAGAATTCATCCATTTGTATTTGCATCCTACTTCTCAAATCCTCCCCCTTCTCTTCCATGCCCATGTCTTTGTTTCATGTCTTTATTACTTTGGGCTCCAGTTGCCAGGATCACATTATGGATTGTATAAGTTTTGCTGCTTAAATGCCATCAGTGGCATATGTTACTTGCTGGAAAATACCAGACTCCTAATACCTGAGGTCTGCAAATTATGACCCTTGTCTGACCAGCCACTCTTGCCTGCCTGTCTGCCCTGGTCCCTCCCTCCCTCTCTCTGTCCCTTTCTCTCTTGATATTTTTGAGGCAGAGTGTCTGTGTAGTCCTGGCTGGCTTCACTGTGTAGAGCGGGCTTGACTCAAATGCAGAGACCCACCCGCCTCTAGCCCCCACACATGCAGGTGTGTCACATTACCTTTGTTCCTGTCCCCTGTGTGTACCACTCAGTTCGGTTGTTAGTCCTGTAGGATTCCAGAGCCTTCCATTCTTTACGCCACAATCCTGGAACTTTATGCAACGGTAGTCACATTTTGAGCACTTGGGATGATTGGGGGCTATTACATTTTGGAGATTTGAGACTAAATCAAAGTGAGTTTTGAATTAAGCTTAAAATGAAGGACAGAACTCAAATTTCAACCTATTCTAAGTTAATCAGCAATCTGTGAAAGGAATTAAATTAATTATTAAAAAAAAATTTTTTTGAGACAAGGTCTTGCTGTGCCTGGCTCTGACTTCTGAGTGGTGGGATTACAGGCATGCACCACCATGCTTGGAGTACAGAGAGCGTTTCAAAGCTACCCGTGTTTAAGTGGTAATTTGTATAGTCTTTTGCATAAAGAGAAGGTCTCCATGCATTGCCTTATTTTACATTTTCGTTTATTTTGAGACAGGATCTTGTCCAGGCTGACATCAAACTCCCTGTCAGACAGTCCTTCTGCCTGGGGTTCCCTCATATCTGAACTATGCACACCTGCCGCTTACCTTTCCAAACTAGCCTTATCATGGGTCAGCTTGTGGAGGCTAGGGTTGGGCAGCCTGATAGCAGTTCACAGCTACTAAGTTGGACTTAGGAGTATCTTTTTAACTAAGGACATAGTTTTTTGCTCCTGTAAAGTAAAACACCCTGCCCTTGCCCCTCAATACAGTTTTCTACTTATTTTCTTGTGTTTTATCTGGACCCTCAATAATGTCTTCTGCTTAAGCCTCAGAAGTGAAGTCATATTTGAAAGACAATTCCACTTCAAGTCATAATAGCCCAATCAGAAAAACTGACTTCATATTCAAATTAAACAAACAAATCTCAACAAGAAGAAACTAAGCCTCAAACATGACTGGAAAAGTCAGCTCACCAAAGCTCCAGGCACCTGCCTCACCTGGTGCCACCCACCACCCATCACCACGCAGGAGCTCGGGGTGATGCTTAGTTGGGCAGACATTCAGGATGGCCATCCCTAGTACATCTGAGTATTTCGCAGACCTACCCCACATAGGAAACTGCCCGTCCAAGCCTGCAGGGGAGGAGGAAAGTGGTATCCTGGACAGTGCTAATTGTGTTGAATGTGTGTGATTACACTGAGTCTTCAGTGACAGCAAAGGTAACTCCTCATCTTGCGTAGAGAAGCCAGAACTAAGGAACTGAGGTGGAGAAGTCTTTTCATTTCATGGTTGCAGGGGATATTTGTGAGCTACTGGTTTGAAATACTGTATATGGACCAAAGAGGAGTTTCTGTTCAACTTCTGTATTCTGTTTAGCAAACATAAGACTCTCTCGGTCTTCAGAGTGTCTGTGCTCATCTTCACGGGGAGTTTACGTCTCCCCTCAGTGCTCAGAAGTAAGAGCAACGTCTCTGCATCACTCACCAGGCAAAGCTTTGCCAGCCTTCATTTTTAGCGTGGTTGTGAAAACAATTAGGGATCTCATTTAGCTTTTAGTAATTACAAGGTTTTAATACTGCATAGACTTCGTGTGCCTCTCTGGAATTTTGATGTATTCTTGCTACAGCCTCCTGACTTGAGAATCACAAAGTGGGGCTGAGCTGTCCCACAGGGTTTGCCCAGCTTGTGGGAAGTCCTGGTACTGGCTCCACCTCCAGCACTACAGCAGCAAGAGCAAATTACTAAAAACTATCAAGGTCTTCCTTAGCTAGTGAAGTCCTCAGTAGTGAAGCAAAAGATAATTGGTTAAATTAATGTACAAAGTCAGGGAAATGAACCAAGCCTGGTCGCTTATACCATCAACCCCAGTACTCAGGCAGAAGCAGGCTAGTTTGAGTCTGAGGCTAGCCTATCTACGTCGGAAATTCAGGTTAGCCTGGTCTACATTGCAAATTCAGGGCTATATCATGAGACCTTACCTCCTTTCCATTTCCCCTCAAAAGTTCAGGGACTGCTGCTGCCCCCCTCCTGCTGCCCCCCCTCCTGTCCCCACCCACCCAGAGGTTCAGGGTTCTGCTCTACCGTGGTCACACTTCAGCTAGTACTTCGCCTTCCTTCCCCCAAGAGAAAATTGCTCAGACAACATTCTGCAGCAGTTCTGAAAGCTGAACAGGTATTTCTGTCGCACACATACATGGGATCTGAACTCCAACTCGCTTACATTTTATAAAAATAGAAAACTAGGGGCTGGTGGGCCTCGAAGACTCAGAGGTTAAGAGAGCTCCTTAGCTCGTTACCTCGCAGAGGTCCAGAGTTGCTTCCCTAGCACCTACACGGCTACTCACAACCGTCATAACTCCAGTCTAGGGAGCCCATTCCCTCATCTGGCCTCTGCAGGTACTGCATGCATACTGTGCACAGACAGACAGACAGACACAACACCCATACACTTAAAAAGAAAGTTAGAAAAAGATTAAAAACAGAAAACTATGGCAGAACTGTCGCTTGGGCTCAGTCTCAGCACTCCAGAGACTGACACAAATGTGCCACAAGTTCGAGGCCAACCTGGTCTACATAGTAAGCTTCAGGCCAGCCAGGGTTATGTAGTGAAACTTTGTCTCAAAAGAAGAAAAGAAAAAAGAAAACAAAAGTAAAAACCTGCTCTTTAATACCGAGTTTTCTGCATAGATAAGTATTGACACTGCTCCTTAAAGTGAGTTTTCTGCACAGATTTCCTTCCTGCTGGGGATTGAGCCCCATGCCTGGACTAGAGCGAGCTTCCGGCCCCTATCTCCACCTCTGAGCCTACCACTGAGCCCGGTGCCCACAGCCCCAGGCAAGGGTTTTAATAGTAGAAAACTTTGCTATTATGTCTTATTTTTATTTTTTTAGCTTTTACTTTTATGTAACCTCATGTGGTATCTCTAATGATAGCACCGGGATGGCTTCATATTTGTCAGTGATTGGTTATTAGTGACAGTAATAGAAAATAGTAAAAGAAAAAAGAAGCTGTTTTGTAGGAATGGATAAATGATACAGCCTTTAGTCATACCAATATTATGTCTTACTTCTTTCTAGAGAATTGTTTATTATGGAATGGGTTGGAACTGGTAATTTGATTTGCTTAGTTTTATAGTTTCGCTTTTTAATAGTTTAATAGTTTTATAGTTTTTTTGTTGTTGTTTTGTTTTTTGAGAAAGGGTCTCTCAATTTAGTCCTTGCTGTCTTGAAACTCACTATGTAGACCAGGCTGGCCTTAAACTCTCAGAGATCCTCCTGCCTCTGCTTCCTGAGTTCTGGGATTAAATATATATGCCACCATTCCCAGCCTTAGGGACTGATTTTAAATAAAATCAGATTATTTGTCCATATTTTGATTTTGGATTAAAAAAGGATATTTAATGTCATATACATAATCATTTTCTTATTTGTTTTAACCAGAGTTTGGTGCTAGGGTCCAAATCCAATGCCTGTGTTTGCTAGACAAAGCTTTGAGCTAATCCCCAATCCAGGAATTATAGATTTAAAAAGAAGAGTCAGCACACAGAACGGAGCTTTCGGTTCCCGGAGTCAGCACACAGAATGGAGCTTTCGGTTCCCATGTGTATTTGCTTTCTCCTTGTGCTGATCAGCATATTTTACTTCGAGGCTATTTCTCTATCCTAGAGGTCACCCAGTTACTAGTTGTATTCGTTGTGGTAACCTGCCACCCTGGCTACTCTAGGCCATCAGACCAGGCCCCTGCGGCTCAGCCGCTGGCACAGTCGCACATGTCCCTTGTTCTCCTTCCTCAGTTCTGCCAGCCGAGGTGTGTTGGTCAAGGCCTTCCCTGGAGCTGAGGGCAGGGACGGAATTCAACCGTCCACCCCTCTCCGAAGCCCAAGTAGCAGGAGCTGCTGTCCTCTGGTTACTGCTCTTTTTCCAGCCTCCCCCGCGCCCAGGCTCATTCTGTTGAAATGCCTTTAATCGGTTGGTATGTATATGTATATACATACATATACATATGTACATATTGAGCTCATTCAGGACATATGTATATAATATATGTCCTGAATAATTTTTTTTTTGCTTTTAGTTTTAGAAGAGTACAGAGAACTCACTCAGTTTGTTGAGCAGTTCTGTGCTCATGCCATGTGAAACAGAAGTAAGTGAGATTGACTGCATGCGTCTGAGAGGCCGGAAGGGAGCAAGCTTGCCCATGTGAGGCATGCAAGATGCAGGCTTCCTCAGCTGACCAAGGAAGTCTTCGGCAAGTGAAGTGCTGAAAAGATGTGTTTGTTTCATTTTATTTAATGTATGTGAGTACACTGTCGCTGTCTTCAGACACACCAGAAGAGGGCATTGGATCCCATTATAAATGGTTGTGAGCCACCATGTGGTTGCTGGGAGTTGAACTCAGGACCTCTGGAAGAGCAGTCAGTGCTCTTAACCGCTGAGCGGTCTCTCCAGCCCTAAAGATAAGTGGTTAAAGATTTGTAGCTTTTGAGTTAGACCGTAAAGATTGGTAGACTTTCTTCAGCAGAGTTAACACATGAGGCCTCAGCCATTCTAGTGTGAATGTTTCCACTGAACTTTTCTGTCAGGTATGTGAGCCTCTGGATTCAGGGCAGTTTCTGTTTTTTTTTTTTCTCTCTCTTTTTCTCCTTCCTTTCTTCTTTTTTTCTTCCTCTTCCTTCCTTCCTTCCTTCCTTCCTTCCTTCCTTCCTTCCTTCCTTCCTTCCTTCCTTCCTTCCTTCCTTCCCCCCTCTCTCTTTCTCTCTCTCTTTCTCTCTCTCTTTCTCTCTCTCTTTCTCTCTCTCTTTCTCTCTCTCTTTCTCTCTCTCTCTTTCTCTCTCTCTCTCTCTTTCTTTCTTTCTTTCTTTCTTTCTTTCTTTCTTTCTTTCTTTCTTTCTTTCTTTCTTTCTTTCTTTCTTTCTTTCTTTCTTTCTTTCGGCAGAGTCTCACTGTATAGCTTTGGCTGGCCCGGCACTCACAAAGATCTGCCTGTGTTTTCCTCCAGAGCACTGGGATTAAAGTCATGCACCACCATGCCTGGCTAGGATCCATGACTTTAAACTTGCGCACGCCTAGGGGTTTATTAAGTTTGTATCGTTGGGTTTGGTTGGGCTACAAAGCAGGAGTCATAGAAGGTGAAGCTGGTACGAAGAAGAACGTTGTACCTGGAGAGTGGAAGACTGGAGTCTGACTTACGTTTGAATATTGATAAGCAGGCATAGAGAGAGGCTGAGGGTTTTGGGGAGCGTTTCTGAAGAGCTTTGAAAAGATAGGAGAAGGCTAGTGAGATTGCTCAGCAAGTTAAGGTGCTTGTCACCCAAAATGACACCCTGAGTTACTGTTAGCCCTCACACACCATGCACAAACACACACATATAAAGATGAATTTTTAAAAGGACAGTTTGGGTTTCAGAAGGAAGAAGTGGGTGGGGCATTAAGTTTACAAAATCCATAGCTGAGAGGAAACTGGCTGACATTTTAGGGAAGTAGCTGAAAAGGGAAAGATTGGAGGCATTCTAGAACTGGCCAAGGCGAGTGCAGGAAGTGAGGAGAGTGGAGCACAAGGCAGCTCTGGGGAGGGGCGGGGCTACGGCCACTCCTCAGCAGGACTGCTGCTGTCTAAGCTGGATGATCTGAGCCCAGAACCTGCTCAAAAAAGCCGAATGCGCTCTCTATATATATGTCTTTGAAACATTTAGTCAGCCATGGTAGCATACATCTATAATCCCAGTTCTTGGGAAGTAGAAACAGTTTGATCTCTGTGAGTTTAAGGCCAGCCTGATCTATATAGTGAGACCCTGTTTCAAAAACAATTTTTTTTTTTTTAGAGAAATGTGTCTTAAGTAATTTTTGAACAGGGCCCCACAGTTTTATTCTATACTGGGATTCCTAGATTATATCAGCCATTAGCAGGACCAAGGGAGGCCTGAGGAGGAGCAGTTGCCAGGGAAAGGCTGGCTTGAATGTTTTTGTTTTATTTTGTTTGTTTTTTGGGACAGTGTCTCTCTGTGCAACAGCCCTGGCTGTCCTAGAACTTGTTCTGTAGACCAGGCTGGACTTGAACTCCCAGATTGGCCTGCCTCTGCCTCTCTCTCTCTCTCTCTCTTTCTCTCTTCACTAACCCTGGTGAGTATTTGTCATATAGAACACTGTTAAAGAGCCGAGGGATCTAAGGAGGTGATAACTGTAAAGGAGGCTGCTCAGCCTGCTATCCTAAACACCATCCCCAGCCAGAACTGTAAACAAGGGCAGAGACCCAAGGTCTCTCGCTGCAAATGCAGCTTCCAAGCTGGGGAGTAGAGCTGAGGCCTGCAGAGCACAGCACAACAGGAATCAGGAGTCTGTCTTACACAGATGTGGGAATGCTCCCGTCTTAAGAAAATAAAAACAGCCAGGCAGTGGTGGCGCACACTTTTAATCCCAGCACTTGGGAGGCAGAGGCAGGCGGATTTCTGAGTTCAAGGACAGCCTTGTCTACTGAGTGAATTCCAGGACAGCCCGGGCTACTCCGAGAAACCCTGTCTCAAAAAACAAACAAACAATAAAACAAAACAAAACAAAATATCAAACAAACACCCTCCCTAAACAAACAAACAACAAACAAACAAGCAAAAAACAAACACAATTTGTTTCTGCACATGCAGACACTGACTAACAAAAGGTATACTCTTGTGGCACTCATTGGCTGAGAATGGAGTTCCGGTTGAGATAACTGGCTACTTGGCTACGTACAAGTAGACTTTTACTTAGTTTCCTGTCAGACAGCAGGGAGGGGGGCAGATCTAGACTCAGCCCTAGGAGGTGCTGGAAGATCTGTCCACCACTTCTGCTACTGAGCGTGCGGGCCTGGCGCCTGTTGTCAGGTGTTGACTCACGCTGTGTTGTAATCTCTTGGACTCGGTCCGTATGGAGTTGCTTTCTTGTGACTGAAGCTGTGCTGCAAGTACCGTGACCCTGGAGGAAGAACCAGTCAGAGCAGGGGGTGGATGGAAGGCAATTGGAAGTTGTGCAACCGTAGGATTTGCTTTTTTTTTTTTAATTAAATTTATTCTTTTTGTGTATGTGTGTTGGTGTGCACATGCTACCTTGTGCGTGTGTAGGTCAGAGGACAACCTGTCAGGGACCAAACTCAGGTTGCCAGGTTTGGCTAGTACCCACAAAACCATCTCCCCATTCGCCCTGTCTCTATTTTGTAAGTGATGACGCCCCTTTTCCTTCAGTAACTGTTTTATCTTTTAACATCATTTTCTATCAGTTACAAAGTCTGTCTGAAGGCAAGTATTGGCTTATGCCAGCATTTTTATGTTCCTCAGCAGATACACGTACTGGGAGGAACTAAGGTGTGCTTTGCTGACTAGCAGGTATAAAGGTTGATGCTTGTGGAACCTGGAGAATGGGGAGGACAGTTGAGGTATCTTTCCTCTGAAGAGTTTGAGAAACAGAACAGGTGTGGGCTTCTTTTTTCACAAGGAGACAGCAAAGTTCAGGGGATAGGATGAGCCTTATGTGAATGCTATCATAATTAGTTTGTTATGTGGTAGAATTAAAATGGGTTTTTTTTTTTTTACATCTTTAATTGGGAAACAAATACAGAGGCATTTAAAACAGACTAATTTTGCAAAAAAAAATGGTAAAAAGTAATCTTTAATCAAATTAATCTGTCCTTTTCCTCTTAATTCATCATGATGGCTTTGGGTGTATGGTGCCAACTGAGAGTGGATAATGCAAAAAAATGTCAAAGCAATGTAATCCCCATTATCCACGGTCACTTAAGAGGATAAACTAACCATTGGTCATTAATCTTGGGGTGCTTACTCCACTGACCTGGAAATATCCTTAATTTTTTTTTTGTTGGAAAGCGAGTCAGTGAGTTAGTAGAGTGGTCAGGATTGATCAGCTTCTCGAAAGCTAACAGTAAGTGACTAGGAGCCTTGCCCTGCCTGCCTCATAGCACGGTCCTTCCTTTGCTCTGGAAGCTGCTGGTGTGCTCTGGAGAAGTACACTCTACCATCAGCTCAGAAACTTAGCTTTAGTGCGGGCGGCACAGAGCTGCCTTCAAGGTGCAGGCTGCGAGCCACATGTCTTGTTTTAGAGATAGCATCTCATTCTGTGGCTCTTACTGACCTGGAGCTCAGTTTTGTTTAATAGATTTTTTTAAAAAGTATTACTGTCTTATGGAATTTAAACTATTGACAAATACAAAATGAAACAAAAACATGTCCACTCAGAAACTTACAGACCGGTGTTTGTAGCAGCACTGTTCATGAGAGGCAAAAACTAGAAACAGGGGCTGGAGAGACAGCTCAGCGGTTAAGAGCACTGACTGCTCTTCCAGAGGTCCTGAGTTCAAATCCCAGCAACCACATGGTGGCTCACAACCATCTGTAATGGGATCCAATGCCCTCTTCTGGTGTGTCTGAAGACAGCTACAGTGTACTCATATACCTAAAATAAAAAAATAAATCTAAAAAAAACTAGGAACAATTAAAATGTTCAGCATGTGTAGGCAATGTATATAGGTATGCAATGTAAAGCAATCAATGTACTCAGCAATCAATAAATAAGGCTTGCTAAAACTCAGAAGAATCTCAAAAGCATCACGTTGAGTAAAAAAATCAAGCACAAAAGAAAACAACTGGATGCTACCCTTATATACATATGGAAATTCAGAAAAGGTAAGCACTATACCAATAGGAAGCATATTAGTGGCTCCCACAACCAGAGTGCAAGGAAGAAGACTGCAAAGGGGGCCAGAGAACATTCTAGAAAAATAGGGATGCTCTGTGATCCAAAATTACACCTGTCAGAACGCAAATTCAACACTTAAAACCAGTAGCTCTGCTTTAACATAAGTTATCCCCAATAAAGCTGACCTTTAAAACTTAAGACTTCCAAACTGATTCCTAGTTAAGATTTTATCTACATTCCTTTTAAAATCTTAATTTACATTTTGGTTGTAAGGTGAAATAGTTCCATAAATAGTATTAGATTTCTCATGACACAAAGAACTTACTAGTATCAGGACACAGTAACTAAATCCTGGGGAATTTTTTAAGATTTATTTTTACTTATGAGCATGTACGGCTGCCTGTATGTGGGCATGCGCATGTGTGAGTGCAGATAGGTGCCCTTTGTTTGATCCTCTGGAGATGGACTCATAGCTGCAGTGAGCCTCCTCCTGACACAGGTGCTGAGAACCGAGCTCTAGTCCTCTGCACGAGCAGTGCACGCTACTGCAGAGCCATCTCCATAGCCCTCTGAATCCCGTCTTATACCAAGAATCCTTATCAAAGCACACATGGGCAGAGGAATTATTATCAAAAAGGTATTTATATTGTGACACATAAGCAGTGTGTCTGTGCTTCTACTTGCAAGGTAGCTTCATTTAGTCTCAAATACAAAGATTTTTAAGGGACTGGAGAGAGGGTAACAGTTAGGAGCTCTTGCTGTTGCAGAGGCCCAGGAATTGGTTCCAGCACCATATGATGGCTAACAACTCTCTGTAACTCCAGTTCCTGGGGATCTGACTCCATCTTCTGACCTTTGCGGGCACCAAGCTCACAACTGGTACACAGAGAGAAGTGCAGGCATAACACTTATACATAAAATAAAATCAGGGGCTGGAGAGATGGCTCAGAGGTTAAGAGCACTGACTGCTCTTCCGAAGGTCCTGAGTTCAAATCCCAGCAACCACATGGTGGCTCACAAACATCAGTAATGAGATCTGATGCCCTCTTCTGGTATGTCTGAAGATAGCTACAGTGTACTTACATATAATAAATAAATAAATCTTTAATAAAAGAAAAGAAAAGAAAATCAATACATCTATTAAAGCAGCATTGAAAAGAGAGAGTTTTAGAAATCTCCTTATGGAGACCTCACCGTGTAGCCTCACTGTGCTGTGCCCTGGCTGGGTTAAATCTCTGGTAAACAAGAAAGGAATAAGGAAGTTTAAAGAAAAAGGGGGGGGGGGTCCTAGATGAACCCTGGAAGGACTTTAATGTTTCTGTGGGATTGAGTGTAGTGGTGCCACCACTCAAAGGTTATTAACTGTGGGTAGTATTTAAACCTATGATCTAGCTAGCCACATTTTTTTTTTTTTGGTTCAGTTAGCTATAAGGCATGAATTCCTTCTTGTGAGGTGAAATCAAATCCTAAGGTGGTTGATTATTCCCATCACATTCATGTCTGTATTATACCTGTGGACATGTCTCACCAGGCCAGTAGATATTTAGCTTGCACTGTTCACAGTTGAGTAAGACTCTGGATGACTGTTCTCCTCTGGAAGTATACATAAAACTTTTGAGCACTATGAAAGATAGCCAGGAAGGCTGCAACTTTCAGGTCTGTTCTATCTTAATCTCTCCATGTTCTATGACTCTTTTTCTTGTATCTTCAGCAGTAGGGTATTTATCGTGAAGTTCTGAAAGACAAGGACAGGTGTCTTACTCATCTATTGCTGTGAGAGACACCATGACCCAAGCAACTTGAAAATGAAAGCATTTAATTGGGTTAGAGTTTGATGCCAGAGTGAGGGCGTGGTGGCTGGAACAAGCTGACAGCTCACACCTTGATCTGGAAGCAGGAAAAGAAGTCATATTAGGAACGACATGAGCCTTTTGAGACCTCAAAGCCACTACCCCCACCACCAACCCCCAGTAACACATCTCCAACAAGGTTATGTCTCTCAATCCTTCCCAAACAGTTCCACCAGCTGGGGACCCGGTATTCAAACATATGAGCCCATGGAAAGCATTCACCTTTGTAGGTGATAGTAGCCTGTAATATTTTGGGTGGTCTATGGTTCCCCGCTGACCAACAACCAAAAGAGGTAAACCTATGTCTTGCCATAGGCTTTTCATTTAGCAGCCTATGTCTGGGAGAGAGGCGTTGTTTCTCCTGTTATAGGGTAACTGCATTTAATCCTTTTTTTTCATATGTGTATTTATACATTTTAGGAAGCTTCTACATTAGTAAGTGTTGGTATGGCATTTTCATGTGAGTATACTATCTCTGACACACCAAAGAGGGTGTTGGATCTCATTACAAATAGTTGTGAGCCACCATGTAGTTGCTGGGAATTGAACTCAAGACCTTTGGAAGAACAGTCGCTGAGCCATCTCTCCAGCCCCGTATAGCATTTTCAAAGCCTTTCGTGTTTATCTTTCCTCAGGTTCACTGTTCTACCCTGCCCTGTTTCCAGCCCCATTAGCCCTTCCCGATCCATTATTCCTCTGCCCTGCCCCCATGCCTTCCTTGTTCTGTCCCCCTTCCCTGGGGCCCTTTACTGGAATCTCCAGTTTCAGATAAACATCAGAAGAGTCCAAGATAATGTTTAAAGTTGAATTTACTTATTTCTTATATGTGTATGTATGCTTGAGTGTGAACATGGCTTCGCAGGCTCACACATACGTATGTGTGGACTCCAGAGAACAACTTTCTGGACGGTTTTTCCATCATAGCCAGCGATTGGACTTAGCTTGTCAGTCTCGGCAGTCTTTACTCACTGAGCTTTTTCATTGGCCCCAGAGTTCATGTTTCAATTTTTACAAAATAGGATCTTTCTACGTAGCCTTGGCTAGCCTGGAATTCACTTTGTAGGCCAGACTGGCCTTGAACTCATAGAGATCCACCAACTTTTGTCTTTTAAGTGCTAGGATTAGAGATTTGTGCCACCACACCTGGCATATATTTTATATTTTTTAAAAAGACACAACATCTGGAATTGGTGATGTAGGCCTATAATCCAAACTACTTGGGAAGTTGAGGCAGGAGGATTGGAAGTTCAAGGAGGATAATAAGACTCTGTCTAAAAATAACAGAAAACAAACAGAAAAAATAATTCATAAGCACAAAGAAAAGGAACCTATAGAGAGGAAGAAAGTGAAGTTATCATAGAATATGGTTTTTGAGGCTAGTGCAGTTAGGTTTGAGATTTGGGAGTCTAGAATCCATCTGGGTATTTGCAGGAGGGGCTAAATTTGGGGACCTGGAGAGGGAGAAGGAACTTGAGCAACTAACTGTATGTATGTTTACTGAGGACCAGGATGTTGTCAGAGGAGGCCTTTATAGTAAATGTGTAAAACCTTGCATTTTCACTTGTAAATATATACCATAAAACTTGCCAGGTTGGCTATCTCAAGTGCACTGAGCATATTCACGGTGTGCACCTGTCATCATTACCTTAGTGTTAACATGAAGTGGAATTGTGTCATCCTTCTCCTGCCCTGTGTGTCAGTCCTGGCTTACAAACGCAGCAGGTTCTGCACTGAGCAGAGTGCTCATAGCCTTGAGACCCAGGCCTTGTCAACACTGTTTATTACACTTAAGTCTGGCAGGGGCTTTGCAGAGGATAGGCTTGTGCTTACGGCTGCGACATCGGCTTTACAGTGTGGTGCTTGTGATTTTTGTCACTGTCTTTTCCATAGCTGTGGGAGGTCTACAAGTACGGGAGCTCTTCTGTACAGTGCTTACAATAATTGTCTAACAGTGCTCTGCATGTGGTAGCCCATCCATTGATGGTGATTGTGTGTGTGTGTGCGCGCGTGCGCGCGCCCAGAAGACAACCTTCTTGTTCTTCCTCGGGAGCTATCTACCTCATGTATATGTTTTTAAAATATATTAATTTTAATATTTAGACAATTTTATTCACATGAATAATAATTTTGATTATGTTCAGCCTATGCCCCACTTACTAACTTTCCTGGATCTACCCCCATCTCATTCCTACTTTCACATCTCTTTCTGTCTTTTAAAAATAACTCAGAGTCCAGTTAGTACTGCCTGTATGTGCATGAGTGTGGGGCCATGCCCAAAAGCTTGGTCAGCCAACCAGCGGTCAGACTCCTGAGGAAAACCAAGTCTCTTCTGGCAGCCACTAAGGGCCAGTCCTCCACAGTTAGAGGTGGGGCCTCTTGGGGGGCCTCACGCTGCAGTGTTCACCAGTTTGATCATGTGCAGGCTTTGTGTAGGCAATCACAGCTGCTGTGAGTTTGCGTGTGCGAGGGCCTGCCAGGCCCAGAAGACACTGTCTTGGATAGTCCTCCTCCTATAATCCTGTTACGTAAAAGATGAGATGGAGAATGCCTAGTAAGATGTCATTGTGTGCTTCCTTAAAATGCGTAAAACAAGGACTGAGAGGCTATAGCTCAGTTGGTAGAGTTTTTGCCTGGCCTGCACAAAGCTATGGGTTCTTCCACATAGAACTAGGTGTTTGTAATCCTAGTAATTTGGAGGTGGAAAAGGAGGGTCAGAAGGTCAAACTCATCCTCAGCTACATAGCAAGTTTGAGGCCAGGCTGAAATATAGGAGACTGTATGTTAGATAAAATAATTTAAAAGTAATGTTGTTAAAAAGCCCGAGTAAAGCAGTTCTGTCATATTTCATAGGCTATAAAGTGTTGTATCAGTAACACACTTTACAGCCTATGAAATATGACAGAACTACAGTGTGTTACTGATACAACACATTACAAAGTGCTCTATTTTCTATGTACACTGATAAAGGAGAAAACTGACAAACTGATATAACACTTGCTATATATTGTAAAAGACTTCTGTCTTAGGGTTTCCAAGGCAACTTTTTTTTCTTTTGGTTTTTTTGAGACAGGGTTTCTCTGTGTAGCCCTGACTGGCCTGGATCTCACCAGGCTGGCCTCGAACTCAGAAACCCCCCTGCCTCTGCCTCCCAAGTGCTGGGATTAAAGGCGTGTGCCATCACTGCCTGGCAAGACAACTCTTACAAAGGCAAACATTTAACTGGGGCTGGCTTACAGTTTCAGAGGCTCAGTCCATTATCATCATGGCAGGAAGCATGGCAGCATGCAGGCAGGCATGATGCTGGAGGATCCAAGAGTTCTACATCTCGATTTGAAGGCATCCAGGAGCAGACTGTCTTTTGTGGGCAGCTAGGAGGGAGGTTCTCATTCCACACTGGTGGAGCTTGATCACAGGGGCTCTCAAAGCCTGCCTACACAGTGACACATTTCTGTACAAGGCCACGCCTCCTCAAAAAGGCCACACCTCCTCAGAGTGCTACTTGCCATGGGCCAAGCATATTCTAACCAGCACATTGTAGGGATCCCTACAGCAATCTCCACAGCAATCCCATTTAGGGATGCTGTAATATGAAAAATATGCATCTTAAACTGGAGGTCAGTATATTATTGGTACATTGTAATAAAAACATAGAATCATGCATAAAAATGGTATTATAGCCAATCCAAAATGTGGTTAGCTTGATGAGGGAAGAAGGGGGAATAGGGCCACATAAAGGACTTTAAGTATATTTTGTAAAGAATTTAAAGCAAATATAACCAAGTTAAGGTTTGACAGTTGGCGAACGCTTGTGGTTTTCTGTATATTTTATAATGGAAAGCATATTTTAAAAGGTCTATAAAAAGTGAGACATAGTGGTGCAAGGTTGTACTCCTTGTTACAAACCTATACATAGTAGATTTCCCTCACTTTTTGTGGAAAGGTAGGCAGAATGCTTGTATATCTTTGCTTATAAATTAAAAGAAGTGCTGTGTATTGGCTTTGTAAGGCTAACAAGGGGGAGAATTTGATTTTAAATATACTTATTTTTGCTGTTAGTAAATAGTAAAATATGTTTCTGATTTTTTCTTTGAAGACAATTTTTTTTTGGCTATTCCTTTATTCTCTCTTAGACATGTGATGTCTAGAGGCTTGGGTTATGGAGTACCTTGCTGAAGTGTATTTATTATACAAGGTGAGGAAAAATCAATATCATACTTGGAGACTGATAAAGCAGCATTTATTTACTTTCAAACCAGAGCCTTGAACATCCTATGTAAATTCTGTGTAAGTGCTCTACCACCGAGTTGCACTCCCTACCCTAAGAGGCATCTTTACACAGTTAAGAAGTGAGCGTACTCTACAGCCTCCTTGCCAGCCTGGCTCATCATCATATAGATCAAGATCACTTCAAGCTCCATCTTCCTGCCTCAGTTTCCACTGTGCTGAGATTACTGGCATGCCATCATGCGCAGCACAAATCTTTTGTTTTTGATGCTTTTTACTAAAACCTACAGAGGTTTGTAGTATTGTCTTCCTACCACTGGCTAAAGGGAGCAGGGGAATGTCTGCATATAGTCCCCTCATCAAGAATGAACAATATGGAACTGAAAAGGTGGTATTTGTTCAGCAGTACCTTAAGGACCCTTACTTTTTACCCACATGGAAAAGGAATCTTTTGTATAGCCTCATAATATCGTTCTAGCTTTCATACTTAGGTATGTAATAGATGCGGTTTATTTAGTACTGTCATTATATCTTATGTGTACGGGTGCACCATATGCGTACAGTGCTTGTGGAGACCTGGAGAGGATGTTTGGTCCCCAAACTGGAGTTACAGGTGCAGCTGCCATGTGGGTGCTGGACACTGAACCCAGGTCTTCCAGAAGAATAGCAAGATCTTGTAACAGTGGAGTCATCGCTCTAGCCTCTTGGCTATTCTTTTAAAGATAGGTCTTACTCTATAGCCTGGGCTGGCCTGGAACTTGTGTAGCTCAGGCTAGCCTTGCCACATATCAGTATCCATGCCTCAGTCTCCTAAGTGCTGAGTACAGAAATGAGCTACCACATCTGGCTTAATAGTACTTACTGTTAGTTAAAATGCTTGTCAAGATCTATTTTAGAATATCAACTGTTGTTACATCAACTGGAATCTTGCTTCCTGGTGTCTTGACTAATGAAATGTAAGAAAGAAAAGACTAACTGCTAAAGATGTTCACTACTCCATTACTCTAAAAAGTAAATCAGAGCGGCTCAAATCAGCAAGCATCTACCTTATGTCCTGTGTTGTAACTGTAAAGGGTGACAGCTGCTATGTAGTGCCGTGGCAACACCAGATGGGGAAGGAGAAGTCTGTGCCACATGACTACAGTTCTAAACGTGTGCATATAAAGAGACCATGGAAAAAATTAAAGTAGTATATTCAGTTGAAGGATTTCCTTTCTATTTGTAAAAGAAAAAATTATATTTAAGTTTTTTTTTTTTTGAGCCAGCCCTTTTGAAAATAAATTAGAATCTGTCCTTTTGAAAATGGCAGTTGGTAGAGTGGAGGATACTGGAAAACTAATAGTGACCCCTTTGAAGTTAAAAAGAAAGCATTTTAAAGCCAGAACTGCTTTATTTAGCAAGACACACACTGACTATTTAATTTTGTCCTTTAGAAGGGAGTTGGCCTCGCGGAATTGCTGGGAAGTTAGAATATTGAAGAGGATTGGTAAAAAAGTGGGAGGATCAAAGCCAATGTGATTGGCTTATTCTTCTGCATTACCAAATAAACCAAGCTTTTGAACTGCGTCTACTTTAGTCAATATTTGGGTATTTGCTTTGAAGCTATTTGTTTGCGATAATGCCATTATCATCCTGAACAGAGCCAAAGTCTGACCCTGAGATGGTAGAATCTTAACTAATCTTGTCATTTTTGTAGAAACTGAACCCTCTGAGGACATGACGTACCATTTCTCGAAACTTCTTGTTTTGATTCTGGGTTCAGTGCTGATTTATGAGTGCCAGAAACCTAAACATTCCACACGTGATAATGTCCCCATCTCATCATAGCCAGGTGGGCACTGGCAGTTGAGAAGAATTCAGAGAAGACAACCTGCTGGAAGAATCACAGCCTTTGCTGCCTTACTGACCAGCCCAGTTCTGTCCTGGGACTCATGAGTGACTGGGTCTTAGGCTCCAGATCTCATCCCTTTTGCTGCAGTGGCAAAGGTCGCAGGGGAGGAAGGGAAAGGAGGGTGCAGCCAATCGCTTTCACGTCAGGGCCACTGTTTTTAGGGCCATTAGAAAGTTAGATCAATAGAGACTATCACACCAATCAAAAATAAGTAGAAGGCATGTGTAAGCAGTTCCCCAGATATAACACATGAGATTACATGTAGTAGAATTAAAAAAATAAAAATTAAGGTCTATTATAAAGGTAAAACATTTGCCTATGGGTTTTATTTTTCAGACTTATGGCCTTGTAAGGCCTTTTTCTTTCTTTCTTTCTTTCTTTCTTTCTTTCTTTCTTTCTTTCTTTCTTTCTTTCTTTCTTTCTTTTTTTATGGTCTACTTACTCTAGTTTTAGTAAATGTAATAGGAAGAAGAGTCTGGTGTGACCCTGGTGGGGACAAAATGACTTGGTTCCTGCCCCTGGGATAGGGACAGGGGAAGTAAGTGTTCCTCCATGAGTGTTGGTCGATGGCCACCGTGGGCATAAGACTTGTGTGTATAATAATGTACATATTTTATGTTCCTCCTTCAAGGATGCCTTCCCTGTTATTATTAATGTCTTCATTATAATCAGAGACAGCAGAACTCTGGGAGGCAAAGGTGTGGCTAGTATCTCAGCAAAATGGTAAATGCTGGGACCTTTAGGCCAGTCCTTAAGACTGTGGAGAACTCTAAAAACAGGGAGGGAAAAAAGGGGGGAGGCAGGATCAGGTATTAGAAGAGACAGGTGAGAAGTATAGAAGGTCAGGAAATTAAATAGAAATGTGTAGCAGTGGGGATGGGGAACTGGCGGTAGCCACTAGAAAACCCCAGATGCCAGGGAAGTAAGAGGCTCCCAGGACTCAACAGGGATGACTTTAGCTGAAATGCCCAACAAGGGGAGGTTAGAGACTGTAGAGACTACCTCAAAAGAGAGGCACAGCATCCAGTTGAGGGTGGGGCTACCCACCCCTCTCAAAGTTTTTAACCCAGAATTGTTCCTGTCCAAAGGAAAGATAGGGACAAAAAAATGGAACAGAGACTGAAGGAAAGGCCATCCAGAGACTGCCCCACCTGGAGATCCATCCCATCTGCAGACACCAAACCCGGACACTATTGCTGATAACAAGAAGTACTTGCTGACAGGAGCCCTGGTATGGCTGTCCTGAGAGGCTCTGCCAGAGCCTGACCAATACAGATTCAGGTACTCACTAACCCTCGGACTGAGCCTGGGGACACCAAAGGAAGAGCTAAGGAAGGGAAGGATTGAAGGAGCCGAAGGGGATTGCAACCCATAGAAAGAACAATATCAACTCACTGGACCACCCAGCTCCCAGGGACTAAACCACCAGTCAAGGAGTGTACAGGGAGGGACCCATGGCTCCAGCTGCATATGCAGCAGAGGATGGCCTTGTCTGACATCAGTGGAGGCTTGTAGCCCCAGTGTAGGGGGGCTGGAGCAGTGGGGTGGGAGTGAGTGAGTGGGTAGAGGAGGAGCCTCATAGAGGCAAAGGGGAGGGGGGAGAAGGGGGAATGGGATGGGAGGGTTGTGGAGGGGAAACCAGGAAGAAGGATATCACCTGTAATGTTAACAAATAAAATGATTAGTAATAAAACAATGAGTTTAGAAATATATAATTTCTCAACTACGCAAAAAATGATACATTATGAATTATATGAGGGGCTTCACAAATCTAAAGGATGAGCCGGTTTGTCAGAAAAATATAAAGGCGGGCAGATACAAAGGCAGAGAGATTTCCGAGTTCAAGAGCCTGGGACACAGCCAGTCTAGGCCCAGGTGTGGCAGAAATGATCATTTCAGGACCGGGTCCCATCCAGCTAGTTGATCATTTGTGCTGAACAAAGGCAGGCAGATCTCTGGCTTCTTTTACAGTGTTAAAAGGAAAGGTGTGTGCTTGTTGTTTCCTAAGAATTAAGGGGCTGAGTCGTGAGGGATGCTGATTTCTAGGATAATCAAAAAGAAACCTGGAGAAAAGTCTGGATTAATATGTAAAATAAAAGACTGGGTTTATAATCTGCAAGAGATGAGCTATCCAGAGAACTTTGTAGAATGGCCAGGGAGAACTGCTTGGAGAACTGTCTGGAGCAGAACTGAGAGGGGGGGGGGGGGGAGGAGATAGGAAGAAAGCGGATCAGAGAGAGCAAGCTGGAAAACTGTCTTGAGCTGAGCATAGGCTCCAGCTTCGCCCCAGGATTTGATTTCCAGTCGTTTGCTTTGCTGCTTCCAGACACCCGTTTTCTCAGAACCCCTCTCCAAGCCAGCCACCCCGGCACTCTGCAGCTTTCTGAGTCTCTTTTGATCTAGGAACTCTATTTTAAAGTGGCACTTACAAGAGGGAAGATCTCAGATGTGGTGTGAGAAGGGTAGATCGCAGTGCCCAAGCTTTTTTTTTCCTGCTCAGAAGAGCTGACACTCTGACAGGGGAACTGTCTTCAAGCCTGTTCAAAAGGTGCTGCAGGGGCTGGAGAGATGGTTAAATTCAGCACTCAAGAGTACTTGTTGCCTCTTTGCTCTAGCTCTCCCATACTCTCTCACCTCTCTGCCCTTGGGGCTCTTCCCCCCTCCACGTGGTCATGGCTGGCCTCCACTCTCTCTATTCTCTCTCTCTCTCTCTCTCTCTCTCTCTCTCTCTCTCTCTCTCTCTCCCTCTCTCTACCACTAACTCCCATCCCCTATTCTGAATAAACTATTCTATACCAAAAAAAAAAAAAAAAAGAGTACCTGTTGCTCGTGCACAGGACCCAGGTTTGATTCCCAGGACCTATATAGTAGCTCGGAATCATCTGTAATCCCAGTTTCAGGAGACCCAACAGGTATTCCTTGTGGCAAAACATTCATACATACTAATGAAAAAGAAGTCTAAGATTTTCTTTCTTTTCTTTCTTTCTTTCTTTCTTTCTTTCTTTCTTTCTTTCTTTCTTTCTTTCTTTCTTTCTTTCTTTCTTTCTTTCTTTCTTTCTTTCTTCCTTTCTTCCTTCCTTCCTTCCTTCCTTCCTTCCTTCCTTCCTTCCTTCCTTCCTTCCTTCCTTCCCTCCCTCCCTCCTCCTCCTCCTCCTTCTCCTCCTCCTTCTTCTTCTCTCTCTCTCTCTCTCGCTGTCTCTGTCTCTGTCTCTCTCTCTCTCTCTCTCTGAATAAGCCGGACTGAAAGACTCTCAACAGGACTGACAGTGTATGTGTTACTGGAGGGTGTCACGCTGAGGAAGGCAAAGAAGGGACTTTGACATGAGGTGTTGTCCTGTTCAATGAAGCCAAGGCTGCGAACACTGAGTGAGTGGGTTCTGTGTCCTTGGCAGCTGCTATAGTTTGGATCTAAAGGTCTATGATTAAGGCTTGCTTACTAGGGAGGCACTCTTAGAAGGTGACTGGATATAGTAAGACCTTCAGATCACTGGAGATATGCCTGAGATGGGTATTAGACTTGGTTCCTGGCCATCATGTAAGACGTTTTGCTTTACCTTACGCTGCCGCATCCTGCTAGCTTCTGTCCTTCTCAAGTCTGTCTTCTGCTTTCATGCCATACTCAAGCATGTAAGCATGTTCACAACCATCTATACATCACATGGGTGAGTACACACGCACACACACAAACATGTGTGCACATATATACATGGGCACAGGTACATACATGCATGCATATATACACATGTAGGCACATATGCATATATGCATGTGCATATGCACACACAAAATGTTTATGTACAATATGTAAAAATAGTTTCATGGTCCTCTATAAAATTTGGAACATGAGAAAATATTAAATTACCCCTTCTGCATCTGCTTATTTTGGTCTTCAGTTGCATCCATTCTTCAAACAACAAACATACTTTGTTCTTCTTTATGGTAGACTGAAACTCGATTGTGTTTATATACCACATATTACTTATTAATTTGTCTACTGCTCATTAATTTGCCTACTCCTTATTAATTTGTCCATATAGGTGGATCCCATAGCTTGTCACAGTAGTAAACGTGGTATGCAGGATCTCTGTGGAATGTTGGGGTAGAGTCCTTTGGTATATACGCAGGAATACTAGGGCAGGTTATGTGGTACAGCTATGTATTTTCAGCTTTTTGAGGAACTGTGATATTAATTTTCACAGTGTCTGGACCAATGCACACCCCCAGCTCAGAATAAGCCTCTGCACCCACATCCTCACCAGCATTTATTGCTTTCTTTCCTTTTGATTGTTTTCTTAACAAGTGTCATTCTGACCGGGCAAGAGGGAATTTCATTGCCGTTTAAACTAGCGTTTCTCCAGAGGCTCAGGATGTGAGACATTTCTTCATATGTATGCTGGCCCTTTCTCCTTCACCTTTGAGAACTGGCTGTGTTTATTCATAAGCTCACTTCCTGGTTGGGTTGTCGGGCTTTGGCATTTGGCTTTTTGAGTAGCTGATATATTCTAGATGGTAATCTTTGGTCAGATGCTTAGGCAGCGGAGATCTTCTCCCATTGTAGGCTGTCTCATGTGATTGCTTCTTTTGCTTTGCGGAAATTCTGAGCTTGATTCAAGCCCTCTTGTCAGTTTAGCACGGTTTCCTGAGCTCTTTTCGCAAAGCCCTTCCCCATGTTTATTCCTCGAAGTGCGAAGTGTTTCTCCTTTGCTTTTCTCTAACAGTTTCAGTTTCAGGCCCAGCTGGATGCAGCGGTGGGGTGGGGGCCGTCCGTGCCTTTCTTTAGTTATTGGAAGGATGCTGGGTCGTCTTTTCTTCTCCCTTGCTCTAGTTGGTTAGCTTTCCCTCTGCTACAGCCTATGAGCAGCGCTTGCTTACCACTGTGCTGCCAGCATCTTGAAGAAAGCTCTTTTTTTAGTTTTTTAAAATGTGTCTTGCCTGCATGTATGTCTGTGTACCATGTGTGTGTCCAGAGCTTGAGGAGGCCAAAAGAGAGTGCTAGATCTCACAGGACTGGAGTCACCATTAGGAGCCACTATGTGGGTAGTGACACTCAAACTGTGTCCTGGAAGAGCAGCCAGTGCTCCTTAACCATGGAGGCGTTATCACTCAGGCTCCTTGAAATTCTTAATCCTCACATATTTGTCTGCTGTGTGTGTGTGTGTGTGTGTGTGTGTCTGTCTGTCTGTCTGTCTGTCTGTCTGTCTGTGGCAGGGGCAGGGTGCATCAGTGACTGGGGTGTGGAGTGCCGGTTTTGGTAGTGGACTTTCTCCTTCTATCATTTGGATCTTGGGATTAAACTCTGGTCATCAGGCTTAGTGGCAGGTACTTTTAGCCACTGAAACTTCTTGCTTGCCCCAACATCTTGACTGTTTGAGATGGAGTCTGGTTTGGAACTCACTGTGCAGACCAGGCTGGCCTCCATCTCAGAGGTCTACTTGCCTCTGCTTTCTGAGAGTCGGGGTTAAAGGCATGCACCACCGTACCTGACAAAAGTCTTTATCTTAGATCTTGGTTTATAATAAAGCCCACAGGGACAGTGGAGCCAGCACTGGTGGATTTGTGCCTCGGTTCACACAACACGTGCTCTTCCACTTTAGGAAGGACTCGTGCTGGCTTCCTGTCCCGTGACACCCAGGTCCTGTCTGACTGCTGCTGCTTGGTTTCCCCCTCATGTCTGCTGTAGTCTTCCACATGCAGCCATGAGTCAGGAGATGAACAATGAGAGAGGAGGAGGAAGTTGGTGCTCTGTAGATATCTCCCACCTCCTCTGTGGCCTGGGTGTCAAGGCTGATGGAATCTCTTGGTCTTTGGGAGTGTTGGTGGCCATCTCCACCACTGGCAGTGTGTGTGCACGCATTTGCTGGGCAGCTGATTAGAGGCTCTGAGCACAGAACTCACAGCAGTTCAGGGACTTAGTATGTCTGAATGTGGAGGTTTACAGTTCCCTGGCATATGCTTACCATGGAGTGCAGAGGTGGTCCTGGCTGGAGGCTGTGGGTTGCCTGAGCATGTGCCTCCTGGGAAGCTGTGGTGCTCCAGGAAGGAGCAGCACTTTTCTTAGAACAGCCTTGTATTCAAAGGACCACACAGCTGAGTCCGTGGCTATACGCTTAGTTTTCTCTCTACTTCCTTCCAACATTCTGGTCGGACTGAGCTTTATTTTTTTTTTCTGCTGAATGGCCTGTGGTACATCCTGTGAATGAGCTGCCAAGTATGTATTCTGTAATTTCAGTGATTATGCATGTACGTTAAATAGTTTTTATAGTGGCATACAAAACTGGCTTGCACAGACCAAAGAAAATGATGGCATTTATGCTAATAATTAACATTTTTTAACAATTATGATCCTGCACAATATTGGTGGCCACTGTGTTGATAATGTTTCAGAGTGATACATAAACTCCCTTAATAGTTAGGTCGTGATGAGAAGATGTGTGAAGTCCAGTATATGATAAGTGGATTGCATGCAAGTTTTGGTCATATGAGTAATACTACCAGATGCACTGTATTTCTTGCACATATGCTATATTCCTAGTATATGTGGTATTTTCTTCTAGAACACTGGTTTAGTCTAAGCATTCTGTTTTCAAGTGAGCATTTGACACTAGAATTAATTTCTAACCAAAACTGTGTTTCTTTCCTATTCTGTGACTTTTGGCTTCTTGGTTTTAGACTTTGGGAGTCTATGAACCTTGTTTTTGTTTTGTTTTGAGACTGTTTTGAGACTGATATTTCCGACAGTTCTGGAACTTACTGTGTAGACCTGGATGGCCTGGAACTCACAGAGGTCAGCCTGCCTCTGTTTCCCGAGTGCCAAGATTAGACATATGCTGCATTATGCTACGCTCCCTCCCCCCCCCCCCTGACTTTTTTGGATGATGTGACAAGAGCCACTGAGAGGGAAGAGCACTTCCTGTGGCCTGTGGCTCCCACAGCGGGGTCACAGCAGCAGGATGTGATGGGGCCGGCCATATTCTATCTGTAGTCAGGAGCTCAGAGGAGCGGTCGTGCTTGCTGTGCTCAGCTGACTCTTGAACCCAAGCCATGACAAGGTGCCACCCACATTCAGATGAGTCCTCCACTTAATTAGCTCAAGGAAGAGACACCCACAGGCATCTAGTTTGCTCTAGACAGCTTTTTATTGGGATGCCCTTCCCAGGTGACTCCTTATGGTGTCAAGTGGACAATTAAAATCAACCATCAAAGCCTTCCCGTGTAATAGCGCTCTTTGCTCATCCCGCTCGCTCGTTGAGAGCCTTTGTGCTTTGCCCTCACATGTCTTGACCCCTATTACTTCTCGGCATTCCTTGGAAAGTCACCTTAGCTGCTGTACTGGATAGTTCTGTTACCTTGACACAAACTAAAGTCATCCGAGAGGAGAGAACCTCAGTTAAGAAAACACCTCCAAAGATCAGGCTGTAGGCAAACCTGTAGGGCATTTACTTGATTAGTGATTGATGAGGGAGGGCCCAGCCCCCTGTGTGTGATCCGTCCCTGGGCTGGTGATCCTGGATCCTGTAAGAAAGCAGGCTGAGCAAGCCAGTCAGCAGGACCCTCCATGGCCTCTGCATCAGCTCCTGCTCCAGGTTCCTGCCCTGTTTGAGTTCCTGCCCTGACTTCCTTTGATGGTGAGCTATGATGTGGAAGTATAAACCAAATAAACCCCTTTATTTCCCAACTTGCTTTTTGATCATTGTGTTTCATTGTAATAGCTGATAATCGTTGGGATTTTAAAGATGGAACCTAGAACCAGGGATATAGTTTAGTGGTAAAGCACTTATCACGCACAGGTCAAATATCCAGTACTACAAAAAACAAAGATGGCGGCTGGTGGGATGGCTCATCAAGTAAAGGTGCCTGGGCCAAGCCCGACAACCTAGAGTTCAACCCCCAGAACCCACATGTGGAAGGACAGAACTGACTCTTGCAAGCTGTCCTCTGACTTCCTTACCTGCCCTGGCACCAACCCTCCTTCGATTAAACAAACAAAAGCCAAAGTGATAAGTGAACACACATGGAGCCAGTGGGATTCAGGTTGTGGCTGGCTAGGGCTGTGTCACGGATTTTTTTTTCCCCAGACAGAAGCTTTGCAACTGCTCGATCTGTCGGTGAGAACGCCTTTCTCCATCCTGGGCTGTCAAGGGAGGAGTCCTGACTTTCAAAGCAGCTTGGAGCTCTCCAAAGCTGCCAGGATCTGAGGAGCTCCTCCCAGTGCAGCCCTGTTATGCATGAGAGCACCTGGTTAGGGCGAGGGCTCCTGTTCTGACCATGCTGCCCGCTCCGCTCTACCTTACTTACCCAGAGAGAACTGGTGGCTTCTGTTTCAGGCAGTTCCTTGTAGACGGAGTTTACCCTCCCTTGCCTATTTTCACTCTGAGAGAGAGATCTGAAGCATAATCACTGGGCAGTCGCTGGTATTTACTGTTTCCCTCATTGCTAAGAACCATCCCATTTGAACAGGAAGTGTCACCCCACCTGTCACTATAATGTCTTTACACTTGGCTTGTATGCTGCATTATTAATTTTCATTTTAGAAAGATCAGCTTGATCTGAGAGCCACGTGTGATCTGGATCTTATTACTTCCTGTGCGTGTTTTCTTCTCAGTGTGTGTATATCACCCAGTCTGCCCTTTGTCAGCATCCCATCAGGCTGAGGGCTGCCTTGTCGACTGGAACTTTGCTTCTGGAGTTCTTGCTTCTTTCTCTTATCTACCCTGCCCTCTCTGTTAAGAGTAATTCTCTCATTTGTAACTGTGCTTGATAATCCTCACAGCAAGGCTGCTTCCATGCCTGGAAGAAGTCTAGTATAGTGTAAAGAATCCCTTCCCTACCAGCCTCTCTCATTGCTTTCTGGATCAATTATTTACTCCTTGTGTAATTCGCATCCACTGAAGTGTGTGTTACCCTAGCCCTGGGCCTGCTCCTGGGAAAGGTCTTGGTCTGGTGTCAGCTGCCTTCTTCAGGGTGCAGTTCAGTTAGGATCAACTCTGGGAAACCCACTGGCTGAGAATTTTTGCTTTTCGTTTGGCCTGTTACTGAGCCTCTTAGCTACAGTTGTCTGATTTTGTGTCCTCACTGCTGCTATGCAGTAAGGGTTCTGAGTATGCCGCTGAAGGGCTGAGGAGACAGCAGAACTCTGAGGCTGAGCCTCAATGGTCACTCTGGGGTGCTGAAACTCAGTCTTTGTTCTCCTTTACTGCCCACTTCTGTGAGCTCGTGCTCAATTCTTTCTAAGCTAAATGCCCTTCTTAAAGACATGCTGATGTTTAGAGAAAGAGGAGTCAGGCTTGCGTGATGATACATTAGGGCAATGCTAGTCGTAATTCCTCCTTTACTGACTTCCAGGAAGCCTCAGATTGAGGGCTAGTAGTAGGAGCATGGAAGCCAGCAAGCACAGGTAGAAATGGGGGCTGGGTCCTGGGTCCTGGGGATGACTCCAGGGATTGCTGAGAGGCTGGTGTAGGGCAAGCCAACTATCTGAAAGCCTGAAGAATTAGCTTGAAATCAGGGTGACTTTGTCATATCAGACAAGGGGCTCCTGTTGAATAGTGGGCCTTTAGTTGGCTAGAAGTAAATACTTTAGGTGAGGGCAAGGTCCTATGTTTTCAGCTCTTACCAAGCACTGCAGAGTGCTTCTGTTTTGTGAAGTCTGCACAGCATTGTCTGCCTTAGGATACTGAGTGTGAATGACAATGAACAGTCATTTTTGGTGTAATCTTAAAAAATTAATTTTATTTTGCTTTTTTGAGACAGAGCTTTGCTGTGTAGCCCTGTCTGTCCCAGAACTCACTGTGTAGGCCACATTGTGCTCAGACTCGAAATGATGACCAGTGTGATGACCAGTGTGATGACCAGTGTGATCTCTCTGGTGTCAGGGCTCAAACCCAGGGCTTCCTGCGAGCACTCTACGCTGATCAATTTTATTGTTGCTTAGCTAGGCTTGCTGTGTAGCCCAGACTGGCTACAAATTGTTGTCTTCTTTCCACAGTCTCTTGAACAGTAGTGTACCTTCTCAGATACTCTTTAGTGTAAGTCTCTAAAATTGTGAACGTAGAACATATTCTTTAGAGACTTTCTATAGGAAAAACAAATGTTTATAAATTCTGCTTATCCACTGTTACTCCTTCATCCATTAACCAGAGCTCAAGTTCAGTTCACTGTACAGTGTCTGCTAATTAGTAAGACTTTGCATCAGGTGCTAGTGAGTCAATGGCGCATCCTTAAACATGGTTTATACCTCGACCTCAGTACAATTGGTCAGGGAAGGTGAAATATAGTTAGGAAAGGTTTTTAATCAGGAAATAATTTTATTAAAATATCCTACATTTTATCAAGAAAATTCTAACTGCAAATCTGTTTTTTTTTGGGGGGGGGGGTGTTCCAGTGACATTTTGATACATGAAATCTGTTAAGGAACGTATTTCAATGTGAAGCTCTTTCTTCTGTCCTTAACCACAGTCAAGGTCACATTTTATATATATATATATAAGTGAGGTTCTCATTTGATTGGATTCGTCGCCAACAGGCTGTTCTGTAAGCATCTCATAACAGTGTCCTTAAGGTCTCTTCAGCTTTAGCTTTTTTTTAGACTTTAAGAATAAGGAGGTGTAATTTCTGCGACATTTATGAGGCTAAAAATATTCCATATTCTTGAATATCAATTATCATTTTAAAACTTTTTTATTGGTTCTTTGTGAATTTCATATCTTGCACCCCCATTCCCCACCTTGTACCTACTTTCCGTTGCGGCCGCTCTTGGAACAGAAAATAATCTTGTGGAGGCTGCAGCAGCGTGTCTCACTGTGTCCACCATCTTCCCTTTGCCCATACTTCTTTGCTTGAAAATGTTCATTGCTACCACTTGTTGGTCTGGTTCGAGGCCTCTGGCTTCTGCTAACCTATCAAACACTGGAATCTCCCTGGAATTCCTCTTGGACATCCTGTCGTCACCCTGTCTCATGGAGATCCTGCAGTACTGAATCTGTAGAACGGGCCCCTTCATGCACCCCAGCAGTTCATGTTGGGGTGGGCAATTCAAATCTTTGGATCTAGACTGGAGAGGTGTCCAGGGAGGAGCAGCTCGCTGACTCTCACACATTCAGGGCCAGCTCACCAGCAACCAGCACAACCAGGGCCAGCTCCACCCTGCCGCCCAGGTGAGGGGCAAGTCCCACTCTCCCAAACATTGTCGCTTAGGAGGGACATGGCCCGTTCTTCCGGGCCAGCTCTCCATCTGCCATAGATGGAGAGGGATGAGGGAGGGGAGGAGCCTGTCTCCCCCTCATCCCTGCCACAGCCTAGCAGGCAGGAGTCAGGGCTAGCTCTCCTGCACTCACATTCTCTGGGATGGCTCGTCTGCAACCCCTACAACCAGGGCTAGCTCAACTGTGCTGCCTAGACACCACACAGGGCTTGCTCTCCTCATTGCTGCAGCAGGTGAGGGGGACGGGCAGCTCTCTGGCTCTGGTGACCTTGGGGTCAGCTCTCTCTACCAAAGGAGGCAAGCAGTGTGTGTATGGGAGGATTCTCTCTTGCCCATGTCACCACATAGGCAGACAAGTGGTGGGGCCACCTCTCCCATGGTCACCTGACACCAGGGTCAGCTCTGCTATGCTGCCTGGGAGTGGTGCAGGGCCCACTCACCAGAGCTCTGCAGTTAGTGAAGGACTGGGCCAGCTCTTCTGCTTCCATGGCCCTAGGCCAGGTCTCCAACCTGCTGCAGGTGAGTGTGTGTGTGTGTGTGTGTGAGTGTGTCTGTGTATGAGTGTGTGTCTGTGTGTGTGTGTGAGTGTGTGTGTGAGTGAGTGTGTGTGTGAGTGTGTGTGAGTGTGTTTGTGTGTGAGTGTGTGTGTGTGAGTGTGTTTGTGAGTGTGTGTATGTCTGCGTGTGTGTATGTGAGTGTGTCTGTGAGTGTGTGTCTGAGTGTGTGTGTGAGAGTGTGTGTGTGTGTGTGTCTGTGTGTCTGTGTGTCTGTGAGTGTGTGGGGGGGGTTATTACTCCTTTGTCTACTACAGGAAGACAAATGGTAAGGCCAGCTTTCCCATGCTCATATCCTCAGGGCCAGCTCACCTGCAACTCCTGCAATGTGCGGTTTGCTCTCCGGAGTACTACAGCTGGCTAGGGGTGGGCTCAGGTCTCCCACAATTCCCAGGTGAGGGGTGAGGCCAGCTCTGCACAGCCCTCTGACACCAACCTGTCCTGGAGCAGCAGCCCAGACCAGGGACGTCTGCCTGGTCTTTGGTAACAAGACCCCTTGTTGCTTCAGGGCCATCAACCCCAGACACAGCCCCTGGTGGCAGCATGGGCCAGGACCCTACTATTGGTCCCAGGTGGCATCAGCAGCCTCTCACATCAGGCTGATTCTCACTATCCTCGAATCTCCAGTCCCCCCTGTCTTCATTGTGCTCACATCCTTCTGTTTCTCTTTCTCTTCCATTTCTCCACCACTTACTTGCTCCTAGGCAGGGGTCATTGTCTTGATCATTGTCTATCCTCCAGGCATGCACAGCACTGGACCGGTATTCAGCTCAGGCTAGATCCTTGTCTGAGCCCCATGGTGCCAGTCTGGTGTTCATCTAGTCTCAGTCCTCGCCCAGCCTGCGGGAGTGTCCATCTGATCTGTCTCGGGCTGGCTCGCTCCTATCAGGACCGCGGTCCCAGGCAGGGTTCCTCTGCTTCTTAAGCTTGCTTCTCTACCCGCGAGACTCTCTGGGCTTGACTGGCGCGCCAGACTGGTAGTGGTCTCAGGCTCACCTTTTTTCAGGGAGTGTTAGGCTACTAATCATTCAGATATTCAAAGGTCAGAACACTGTGTGGACATAGCCTCTTTCCTCTCTGCCACCTACTGACGCTCGGGTGACAGTGCAGCCACAGCTGCCATGATGCCTCTAGGGCCAGGCAGTTATCATGTATACTGAGTATTTGTTGGAACTGATTCACTTGCTTCATAAAAAAGGACGTCTTTGTATTACTTTATCCTGCTAGTTTATCTTTTATGGTATTAAAGTCATTATATTCTGTATACACAAAGGAACTATGGTTCACACTAACCGGATGAAACAGATCTTTAGAAAAGTTAGGAGACAAACCCAGATCTTTGGTTTCACGCAGGCCTTCCTTCGTATGCTGTAATGACGTTGCACCTGTAGAGAAGACAGGCACAGCAGTGGGAAACATGAGACAGTGGTGGCTGTCCTCAGACACAGCTGCACCTTACACTGGGTGCTCATGTGTTTGAGATGCTTCTCGTAAAGGTCAATATTAAAATTAGTAGCGCATTAGTTTAGATTTGAAGTTGAGAACCACTTAACTATTCCACTAAGAATTAAAGCCTTAGGCTGGAGAGATGGCTCAGTGGTTAAGAGCATTGTCTGCTCTTTCAAAGGACTGAGGTTCAATTCCCAGCACCCACATGGCTGCTCACACTTGTCTGTAACTCCAGTTTCAGAGGATCTGACACTCTGACACAGACATACATGCAGACAAAACACCAATGTACATAAAATAAAAATAAAAAGTAAAAAAGAATTAAAGTCTTAGAATAAAGGATTTGCAAGCTTGAAGACTGTACAAGAGGAGGGGCAAACAGGCTAACATAGGAATAGGACTGCAGACAGGAGGCTGACTTTACCAGCAGTAAGTAGTTCTCATGTGTGTGTGTGTGTGTGTGTGTCTGTGTCAGTGTGTGTGTGTGTATGTGAGAGAGACAGAGAGAGACAGAGAGAGAGGCAGACAGACAGACAGGAGAGAGGGAGGGAGGAGAGATCTTGCTGTTTAGCCCAGAGGAGGCTTAAAGCTCTCAATCCTTTCTCCTCAGCCTTGAGTGCTGGGAACAGACATGTACTACCATCATGTCTAGCTGTGTGTATGTGGGGGGCATGCGTGATCATGTAGCCACCCTCTTCCTAGTCCTTCTCTTTCTCCTCCTCTCCTCCTTATAGGGTCCAGCTATGTAGCTGTAGCTGCCCGTGGCTACATGCTAACGGCTTGGGTTCCCTGGAAGAAGAGATGGGGATAGAAAACAAGGTGGCAAGGGAAACACACGGAGTCAAGACATGATTTCTTGCTCAAGACTCAAACTTGAATCTCCCCAAATATATATAGGTGGGGCAAGACCCCTCCCCCAAAGGCTGGAAACTGGTTCTGCTTGTTCTGCAGGAGGCTGGCATCAGGTGGCTGGGCTGCTATTCTTTGAGAACAATGGGTCAGACCCTCAAAGGCTGGGGGAGGTCACATGCAGCTCTGGCTGTCCTGAATTCACTATGTAGACTAGGCTGGCCTCAGACTCATAGAAAGCTTCCTGCCTCTGCCTCTCTACTGCTGGAAATAAGGGCACTATACCTGGAGGGTCTTCTTTTTAATGGATGCTGACCCATCGGTTAACTGCTCCTTATACTTTGGACTTACGCAGTTGCAGCTGAAGGGTAGGTGGAAAGGCACATTAACTTAGGCTGAACCGTGTCTAGGACTGCCAGCTTCATGCTATTACTGACAGCTGTGCCGAGATGAAGCCTGAGATAATTTTGTTGATTACCACATTTCTTCTTGACCTAGTTAGAGTCATGCTAGGCAGTCTGGCTATTTTAGGATGTTGTAATACATCTACATAGTACTTTCCAATTTGTTTTTACATATTTGCTTCTCATAATAAACCTGTTGAGTGAGATGACATGGCTGTTTTTTTGTATCGCATGAATAAACCACACTAGAAGGGAGTGTAACACTGTGGTTAATACTACTTGTTACATTTAATATGAATTATATGAATCAGACTAAGACTAGCTCTACCAAGTTTTTCATTTTGTTTTACTTCCTTGAGACACAAAGTCTCATGTAGGATAGGCAAGCCTCAAGCTTGCTATGTAGTTAAGGCCCACCCTGTACTCTTGATTCTCCTGGGTCTGCCTCCTGAATGCTGGGGGTTAAAGGTGTGTACTGCTCTCTCCAGCTGGGATTTACCAATTACTAACATAGTAACATTGTAAGTTTTCTCTAACCTCTCCTCTCTCTGTCAGTTTCTCTGTCTCTATCTCTCTGTCTCTCTCTCTGTGAGTGTGTGTGTGTGTGTGTGTGTGTGTGTGTGCATGCATGTGCCATGGCGTATGTGTGAAGGTCAGAAGACAATTCATAAGAGTCAATTCTCTCCACAGTGTTGGTACTGTGGACTGAAAGCAGGCTTGGTGCAAGTACCTTTACATTCTGCACGATCTTTCTGGCTTATAACTAGTTTATTTTTTAATGTATGTGTACCATGTGCATGTCTGCTTCACACAGAGGCCAAAGGAATGCATGAGATCCACAGGAAGTAGAGTTATGGACAGTGGATAGCTACCGCATGGTTCTGGGAAACAAGCCTGGGTTCTCTGTAAGAGGCACCGCTGCTCCTGACTGCGGGGCCATCTCTCCAGCCCAGCCTACCCTGAGGTTTGAGAAAGGCCTGTCTTTGGAACCTAGGGCTTTCCGATGAATGAAGGCTGGTTGGCCAGTGGACTCTATGGAGCTGCTTAGTTTTTGCTTCCCCAGTGCTGAGATTATGGGCACCTGCGACCATGTCCAGTTTGCCTGATTACCAACTGAGCTGTCACTCCAATCCCAGGGCCACTAGACACTTTAAATGGTAGGGAAAAATAAAGAAATAAGTGTGTTTAAAATAGTGGAAACAGGTACTTGCAAAATGTGCAAAATGGTTCAGCAATTAAGAGTACAGGGTACTCTTCCATAAAACCAGGGTTTGATGCCTAACTCTCAGGTGGTAGCTCACAACCAGTCTTCATCTGGCTTCCACAAGCACAAGACATATATGTGGTGTGCAAACATACATGCAGGCCAAACACTTGTACACATAAAAGTAGTGGAAACATGTAATAGGCACTCCACATGTATTTGGTAAAATAGTGCTCATGTTATTTATTTAACTCAACAAAAATTCAGAACTCCTCTGTGCTAGGAACACACAGTAATCTTATATCTGAGCTGAGGTGTTTGAGATTGTATTCATTGGTGTCGTGTGACATGCGTGTGCAATTCAAAGTGCACATGTGTTTTCAGAGTAAATGCTGCAAATAACATGTTAAGCACTGCCGAAACACCTGGAATTTGACAAGCAATTGATTTGAATTGAGTTTTGGTCATTGCATGCTCAAAACCCTTTTCCTGTTGCCCCCTCCCCTTTAACAACCTCTACACTTCATTGTGTTATCTCAGAGGGATTTCAAACTTCAGTTCAGGAAGCTGTGATCTAATGGAATCACATTTTTTGTGGTAGAAATGGTAATTGAGTTGCTAAGAATTTTATAGAGTGGCCAGACCTTTGAGTAGAATAAAGTGGGATAGTGCCTAAGAAGGATGTTGTCAATCAAGACATGTTGTCAATCATTTCACAAGGAGTGGCATTTGCTCTGAGAGACCACACAACTAACTCCTGAAGCTTTGAGGGAGAGCTGAAGGCTGATGGCCAGGACCATTGTTAATGTGGTCTGCTGTGGAGAGGCATAGAGACCAGATGGTGTGGGGCTCAAAGGCAGGGCCGCCTTCTACACATGTTAACAAGGCAGTTATGTGTTCAAGTTGAGCAGACCCCAGGCCAGGAGCAGGGAAGGAAGCAGCAGGCGTTTTCTCCTTGCTGTCATTTAGAGCCAGCAGTTAGCACAGGGCTCTACATTCCTGCTTGTCTGTTGTGTTCTAAAGCTGATAATGGGTGGTACTTACCAAGAATTCTCAACAGTCATGTCTGAGATAACAGCTCTTATTATCTGGGAAGGAATCTTTCTAACTGTATAAAGTGGCCCAGGCTAGAGAGGTAAACAGACAATGTCTGAACCTTGGTTACAAAGTAGGGTTTCAATAGTAGGGGAGTGAAAGGGAAAAGCAAGCTCCCCAGTACATGAAGATGGGGTGCTGTAGGTCAAGGCACCTTCCAGTTGCTCGAGGCCGATGATGGCTGAAGGGTGGTAGCTGGGCCCTGATCACAGATCCCTGTCACCAGGGGAATGTAGGCGGGGCCGCCCTGCTCTAAGGTGTGTCCTCATCCCCACCAGGGTGGGTGGGCAGAGTTCTCTCTGCAAGGGCTCTGGCTCCTCCTAAGTCTGCTCCTTTGAATCACTCTGTAAGATTAGATATTAGAATTGATCAATTGACCTTGCAATGATATATATATAATTATTACAGTAGCAAGAATTTATTGAGTGCTTACTAAGAACTAGTTTTAAGTCTTATAGCCCATTATTCTATCATCCTTTCCTGTCTTAACTGCAAAGAAAATGGATTATAGAGAGGTAAGCTAAACTCCTTAGGTCTGACAGTTGGTGAGTGATAGCAGCCTTCAAAACCACGTTTAATCATCCGAGAGGCTATGTTCCTAACTGTTTCTTTATAATCATATGTTCGATGATTTTTGTTGGTTACTTAATATTCTCATAAGGAGGAATGGCACTTTCTTATGGAGAAAGAAGCTTGCTAGATGGAGTAACAACTGGCTTATTTAAAGAAATAGAAGCCAGGCACACAGGTGTGCTTCATCCCTGAATCCCAGAACTTGGGTGGCGGACAAAGGAAGATCAGAGGTTCAGGGTCATCCTGGGCTACAGAGTGAGTTTGTGGCCTGGGTTACATGGGGACATGGTAGTCTGTCTTCAAACAATAATGGCTGGTGAGATGGGTGAGCACGTGAAAGAAAGCTTGATGGACTGAGTTTGAGTCCTAGAAGGAGCGACTGACTGGAAGCCCATCCTCTGAGCTTCACACGTCTGCCATGCCACGCTTGTTTCTACACTGTCACACTCACTCACCCTCTCACACACGCAATCGAAAACTTTAAAGAATTACTTATTTTTATTGTATGTATGAGTGCTTTGTCTACATGTATGATGAGTATACAGTATACATGTGTGGTACCCAGGATGGCTAGAAAACGGTGCTTGATCCTCTGGATGGTTTAAACTGCCAGGTTTGCTGGGAACTAAACCTCTGCAAGAATAGTCCGTGCTCTTAACCACAGAGCCATCTTTCTAGCCCCAGAAGAGTAACTTTAAATCAATAAGCAGAAGAAATATAGAAGTCAGTTTTGTAGCCCATGCTATAGGCATATGTTCTGAAGAGTCATCTGCAGGCCACAGAAGTGCGATGCATTAAAGAAGCCTGTTCACTGGGCTGAGAACTGTGCTTTCTCCCTTCAAACGAAGTGTATTGTAGTGGGGGGCTCTAAGATGACCGACCGTGGTTACCTCTTCAGTTTTATTATCATCATTAGTAAATAGTAGTAAAGGTCTGTAAATCAAGACACATGTTTTCCCTGACATCTTAAATGCTCATTTCCAGTTCTGTTTTATTGTGTACACATAATTTACAAATGATCATAAGATATTCACTCATTTCTCATTTAGTATTTTAAGATAACAGACTTTGGAGTTAAGCAGACTCCAGTAGAAAGGAAGAGATTGGGCTGTGCAAAGGTTACAGGCAGTAATAATTGATTGGGGTGATGCTTACCGGGCAGCCCACGTCAATTTTGGATCTGGCCTTGGAAGGAGTAGCTGTGTATTTGGACGTTGGAAAGTTCATCTTTCCAGACAGTCTGTCAGACTTCCAAGAAAGCCAGAGGGAGATGGAAAAATACAGTGACTGCGAGCTCATGTGAGAGTAATGAGCTGTTGGAGCCGAGGAAGAGGAAGAGCCGGGAAGAGCGGCTCCCCGAAGAGCTGGTAGGGTGTTTTAGTTGTGGTTAAATTGTAACAAATGGGCAGTACCACACACTTCGTCAGAATTGTCAGTATTTTAGTCTTATTGATGGTTTTGTGGTTAATAATTTTATCAGGATGCAAGAACAAAATACTTGACAAATACTTCTTTTTGTGCTAAAACTGTTACTCTATATTTAACATAGGGTTATAAATTATAACCCTATATATAATAAGTAAATTATTTAACTAAGGGTGGCTTTACAGTTTCAAACAGATCTGATTGTATACTGACCGTTAAGTATTCAAATGCCTCTATGATACAACCTCAGGATGAAATCCCATATTCAGTACTGTCACTGGTAATTTCCTTTAAATGATTGTCTTTACATTTTTTTAATTTTAAAAAATGTATGCATGTGTCACACACATGCACATGCAGACACTCATATGGTATGGCCCTCTATATCTTCTCTGTGGCCCTGGGGGCTGCACACTGACTCTTGTACATGGAGGCCAGAGGAGGATATCTTTATTTCCTTGCATCAGGGTCTCTCAGTAAGCGCTCCTATCCCTGCTCCCCACACCACACACCCCACCCCACACTCCACACACCCCACACCCCACACACCACACACCACACACCACATACCCCACACCATACCCCATATACCCCACACCCACACACCACACCCCACACACCACACACCCCACAGCTGGGTCTACAGATATGCATGTAGCCATATGTGGCTTCTCACACGGACTTGCAGGATCTGAACGTAGATCCTCATGCCTGCCCGGCCAATGCTGTTCCCACCAAGCCATTCCATCCCGGCTCAGCAATATTCAGCGATAGTCAGGAGAGTGAAGCAGCTGAGAACACGAGAACCCCATCTAGACTGTGGCTGTCTTGGCATCCGACAGGGTTGTTTATCAGTGGTGAATCTCCATACGCATGTGGTTTCCTTAAGCAAAGAAGATGCTGGTTATCTGGTTATGCTGGTTCCTCCCAAGGCTATTCCAAGGATTAAAGGAGTTTTATGTGTAAAACAGCACCTGCCTTATGGTAAACCATGAGACATATCAGATGTATTTTTTTCCTAATAATGAAAGTAACACACTGCTAAATATGTGCCGAATTCAGAAAGTTGTTGGCTTCCTGAGAGTGCCAGCAATGTTTCACGCAGGGGTGTCTGTTCTTTGACCCTGTAATTAGTTGTTTCCTTCATTAGGATGGTTTGCTTAGAAGAAAAATTCTTTTGAAATCCCTCGATCATTCTTCTGCCACTGGTAAATTAATACATTTGATCTATTTGGTGAATGAATCTTCAGAGAAGTGTATACTTGTTCTACTACTAAGTAGCTCCATGGCCATTTGGAGAATTAATTAGTTTTTGTGAACATCGCCTATCTTGACAGTTAATACTTGTTTTGCAGGATTGCCACAAGGATTTAATGACATCTGTATATGCAAAGGCAGTGGCTGTGTGCCTCGCCCGAAGGGGTGTTTGGGGATATCTTTTCTGGTTTTCTTTACACTCTAACATTGGAATGAAATTCATTCTTCTCCACTCCCTCTCCAGTTGCTTTAGGGAAGAAATCCAGGAACATTACAGGGCTTGCCTCAGATCTCGGGAAGCCGCATGTAAGCGCATGAGTGTCTCTCCCACACTCTGTCCCAGGTATGGGTGTCCACGCCCGTGAAACCTCAGCCGTGGGAGCCGAGGCAGGAGGATTTCTCAGAAACAAATCAAATCAAAACAAAACAAACAAGGGAGGAAATAGCAGAGCAGAGTGAGCATGCTGGCTCTGTCCTGCTTTACCGCAGGGTTGGGAGTGTCCCTGGTGTCTGCCTGCTCACAGTGCGGCATGTTGGCAGGCTTTCTGCCATTTTACTGTGAAATGCAACCTACATATGTATAGGAAGGTGTGAAAACATGCACATGTACTGTCAAGAATGACAATGGACGTCTTTATCAAGAAAACATTGTGGGGCTGGGGGAATGATGGTTCTGCATTTTTAATAATAATATTGATTGATTGATTGATTGATTGATTGACTCATTGATTGTGTATGAATGTTTTCTATACATGTATGTGTGAGAGATGGGCTCCCAGCACCCACATTAGGCATCTCACAACTGCCTGTAACTCTGGCTCCAGGAAACCCAACACCATTGCCTTCCAGGCATCTGAACTCACGTGCACATACCCCACCCCAGAAATGCATACAGACTATAATTAAAAATAAAATCCCTAAAAAGAAAAAAATTAAAAATAAAATCTCTAAAAAGAAAAAAACTCGCCAGATCTAAGATATTTTCATACCTTATGTCTGTGAATGTTTGTGAGTGGAGACTTTAAAGTATGCCAGTAAAGATTTGTCTACCTTTGTCTAAGCCCTTAAAACTCTTAATAAAAAGTCTTAAAATGTTAAAGTTTGCAGTTTGCATTAGGATTATAGCTCAGTGGTAGGAGTGCCCTAAGTAGCATGAACAATTCCTAACAATTCACAAGACAATCAAAACCAGTGAGGTTATGCTTTTACCTTGATAAATAAACCTTTATAACAAAATGAGAGAATGCATCAAATTAGAGTATATTAAATAATTTAAATCAATAATGTCAAAAGATGATAGAATTTAATTATCTAATGTATTTTTTGCTTTTAGTATGTTTATATTTGGATGAGTAATAAAGATAGTGTAAATTATATAGTTATCCTATAAAATTAATTTTAACCAGTGGGTCCCCAACCTGTGGTTGCAACTCCCTGGGGGGGCGGGATGTTGAATGGTCCTTTAATACAGGGATTGTCTAAGATCATCTGCATATCAGATACTTACTTTACAACATAACAGTAGCAAAGTTACAGCAATGAAGTAGCAACAAAAATAATTTTATGGTTGAAGATCACCACAGCATGAGGAACTGTGTAAAGGGTTGCAGCATTAGGAAGGTTGAGAACCACTGGTTGTTTCTTTTTTTTTTTTTTAACATTTTTAAGAAGATTTATTTATCTTGTGTATATGAAAACACTGTCATTCTCTTCAGACACACCAAAAAGAGGACATCAGATCCCATTTACGGGTGGTTGTGAGCCACCGTGTGGTTGCAGGGAATTGAACCTCAGAAAGAGCAGTCACTGCTCTTAACCACTGAGCCGTCCACTCCAGCCCAGACCACTGGTTTTTTAACAGACCACCTGGTATGATGTTGCATACCCTAAGTTCTAGGACTTGGGAGACAGAGACAGGTGGATCTTTGTGAATTCCAGGTCAGCCTGGTCTATGATAGAGAGTTCTAGGCCAGCCAGAGGATACTGTGAGACCCTGTCTGTGGTGGTTTGAATATGCTTGACCCATGGGAAGTGGCACTATTAGGAGGGATGACCTTGCTGGAATAGGTGTGACCTTGCTGGAGGAAGTGTGTCACTGTGTAGGTGGGCTTTGAAGGGTTCTCCTATGCTCAGGTTCTGCCCAGTTTGGATGGCACTGGCCTTTGGCTGCCTGGAAAGGACAGTCTTCCTTTGGATGCCGTCTGATCAAGATGTAGAACTCTCAGCTCCTCTAGCACATGTCTGCCTGTGCAGTGCCATGATTCCCACCATGATGATTAATGGACTGAACCTCAAAAACTGTAAGCCAGCCCCAATCAAATGTCATTATAAAAGTTATCTTGGTCATGGTGTCTCTTCACAGTAGTAAAACCCTAATTAAGACCTATTTAAAGAATAGCTTTTAACCATTACTTCTATAAAATCACTAAATTATGTCACTATTAAAATGGAATTTGGGGAGCTGGAGAGATGGCTCAGTGGTTAAGTGCACTGACTGCTCTTCTGAAGGTCCTGAGTTCAAATCCCAGCAACCACATGGTGGCCTACAACCATCTGTAATGAGATCTGATGCCCCCTTTTGGAGTGTCTGAAGACAGCTACTTACATATAATAAATAAAGAAATCTTTTGGCCAGGCAGTGGTGGCACACGCCTTCAATCCCAGCACTTTGGAGGTAGAGGCAGGCGAATTTCTGAGTTCGAGGACAGCCGGGCCTACAAAGTGAGTTCCAGTACAGCCAGAGTTGCACAGAGAAACCCTGTCTTGAAAAAAACCAAAAAAAAAAAAAAAAAAAAAAAACCAAAAAAAAACTTTTAAAAAAAGGCATTTTGCATTTTGGTGTTCTAGCAACAGGAGCCAAAGACCAGAGGATTTAAAAATGTGATCAATATAAAGACTCTGAAGTTAAAAGCACAATATCATTTACATTAGTACCTGCAGTGAAATACTTAGGTATAGATATATGAAAATATATATAATATCTATATGAGGAAAAATTGATAAACACTATCAGAGAACTAAATAAAAGCAGGGATTTTCCCATGGTCATAGGTAGATTCAATATTGTCAACTCTAAATTCTTTTTAAACACAAAACCTTAACAGACACGGTAGCATGTAGATCTACACATGCAAGAAAACATGAAGAAATGATGCCCATGCATCACTAGAAACTGAACGGAGTGATTCTGTGTGCTTTCTGGGATGGCCCAAATCCTCAGCACTGCGAATGTCAGGTCACTGGAACAGCCAGAACTTCATGTGCTGGGGGATTTTGAAGTAAACAATCACTTTGCTAGTAAGTTGTGTTCCTTGATCAGGTGAGAATTTACCACTGCAGGCCACCTGCAGATTGGTGCCTTCTGCCGCTTTACCCACACTGGACAGAGATGGAAGCAACCAAGACATTAATCAGTAGGTAAACAAAAAACCACAACATACCCAGATAACAGAATATATTATTAAACACTACAGAAAACAAGCTGTTGAGGGGCTGAAGAGATAGCTCAGTGTCCAAGAGCACTTGTTGCTCTCCCAGAGAACCCAGGTTTGATTCCTAGCGTTCACACCGCAGCTTGTAACACTGGTCGCAAGGGATCTGATGCCCTCTTTTGGCCTCCATGTCACCATGTACGTGTGCGGTGTACAGACAGACATGAAGAAATGATGCATATGTATCATTAGAAACACACACAATGGTCACATCTTTATAAAGCTACACAAAAAATTTGTTTTCAAAACATTTTCCTTCTAAATATTAAAAATTAAGATGGACAAGCAAGCCAAGACAGCTCAGTGAGGGGAGAGTCTTCAACAGTGCAACAGACAGTGCTGGGACAACTGGACTGCCACAGGGGAAGGAGCAGAGTCGACCTCTTACCTCATACTGCATTCAGTGAACTCAGATGCATTAAAGGCAAATTCAGGACGTCAAGCTATCAAACCATGAGCAAAGAATGTGTTTCTACGTTGGTGACTTTGGGCCAGGCAATGTTTTTAAAGATACAGAGCTGAAAGCCTAAGCAAGATTAAAATAGACAGTGCCTGTGTCACAAAGCCAAGAACTTCCGTGCATCTAAGAGCATCATTAAGAGAGTGAAAAGGAAAAAAAAAAAAAGAAAATTCTAAAAATAAAAATGAAAGAGAAGAGTAAGCCAGTGAAATGACTCAGTGGGTAAAAACACTTTTTATGCAAGCTTGATAACATTAGTTTGATCTCTGCAACTCATATAGAGGGAGAAGGAGAGACCTCAACACATGCTATAGCATTCTAATGTATACACACACACACACAGAGAGAGAGAGAGAGAGAGAGAGAGAGAGAGAGACAGTGAAGTAATTTCTAGAAAGGGAAGGGGACTCAAAGAACCCAGGAGACTTTTTGCAGGCCATATATATTCAAGGACTTACTTAAAATATGTAAAGAATCTTACAATATAACAATAAAAAGATAACAGCCTAAGAGTAAGCAAATGATTTCAATAGATATCTTTCTTTTAAAAAGTGCTATAAATGTCCAGTAAACATATGAAAGGTATATTAGTCATAATCATTAATAAAATAATCTCATGCTACCATATGGTCTTGATACTAACAATAAAATATTCTTTGTCTCCAGGATCTTATGTCAGTATCACAATATAAAACAGTTTCAACTTTAAAAGTCTAACAGTTCCTAAAGTTTCTAATACTTTAACCATGTCTATAAAAAGAAAACCAGAACAAGTTATAAACTTTCTTATTCCAAGAATGAAGAGCCAGAACCCAGCGATAGTCAGACCAAAGCAAACCCCAAATCCAACAGTGTAAATCAAATCCTGTAGCTCAGCCCAGCATCTGGGACTCATTTATGGTCTGCAGGCTCCAAGAAGCGTGGGTAGCCCACTTCCCCACCCCTGTCATCCACACTGTGCACACAGCTTGTCTTTTAAGATCAGAACTGCTCCACACCTGCAGCCATCTTTGGTATCTCAAATATGCTGCAGTCTCCAGGGCATCTGAGGCTGCACCTTCACCGGTGCCTCTGGCCTCTCACAGTGCCAGGCCTCAGCTGCTCTGCGTGACTCGTCATGCCTTCAGAACCTGTGCCATGCGGCCTCTCTTCCACATTCTTGTCAAGCTCCACATGTGTCCTTGGTCCCCTGTTAGACCTTAGCATCAGTGTGCTGGCCCTGAGGAACTTCTTCCCAGGAGATTGCATTGTAATAATACAGATCAGCATCGTTTCCACCTCCGCTGGCCAGCACCTGGTGTGTCGGTAAAGCACAGGTTTCAGCTCCAAAGATCCTTACCTGAAGTATATAAATGGCCCTGATGATAGAGTTGGCTTCCTCTGAAACTTCACAAGCCAGCTCTCCATTGCCTGCATTCTCTCAACATTCTTTCAGCAGTAGCTTTTAAAGCTTTGAGCATGTCCAGACCAGAGTTCCAGATACTTCACAGTACTCCCAACACCCCTACCTCCCCCTAAACAACCCCCCCAAAAAACAAAAATAAAATAAAACCCAACACAGATCAAGTCCATCACAGCAGCACCCCATGTTCCTGGTACTGATTTGTCTTCTAATGTGCTTTTTGCTGTTATTATAAACACCACGACCAAAAGTAGCTTGGTGAATAAAGGATTTATTTGGCTTACAGGTTCCAATCCATCATTAAAGGCATCAGGGCAGGAACTGAAGCAGAGACCTGGGGTGCTCACCTTCCTTCCTTCCTCCCTCCCTCCTTTCCTTCCCTTTCCCCTTTCCCCTTTCCCCTTTCCCCTTTCCCCTTTCCCCTTTCCCCTTTCCCCTTTCCCCTTTCCCCTTTCCCCTTTCCCCTTTCCCCTTTCCTTTCCCCTTTCCCCTTTCCCCTTTCCTCCTGCTAGCACTTCCCAAGTGGGTTGGATTCTCCCACTCTAGTCTTCGGTCATGACAATGCCCCAAAAGACACGGCCCCAGGCAGTTCTTCAGATGACGTTTCCTCTTCCCAGCTGTGTCAAGTTGACAATTAAGATCGGCCATCACATCTTGTAGCCTTTCTTTTAAACTATTTCCCTCATTTATTCATCAGCCTAAGTTGTTTTTTTCAAAAGCTATTTTTATATAATATAAAAACTATTTTTATGTGTGTATGTGCAGCACATGCATGCCCAGAGGTGCTGAGGAACCCAGATGAGGTGGTTGGTTTTCCCTCAGAACTGGGCTTAGCAGATAGCTGTGAGCTGTCTCGTGGGTGCTGGGCATCCAACCTGGGTCCTCCGCCAGGATGCAGTGCTCTGAGCCATCTTTCTAGCCCTAGCTTAATTTGTCTTATGAAACAAGACAAATTTTTATTTACGGGTGTGTGGCTTGACTCCAGCTTGCCCAGGTAGTTTGTTTTATCTTAGCCCTTTAAATGTCCTCATGTCCTGTGACTCAGTGGTACTTCCTGATAGCTTACTTGTGAGAGGAAGGCTGTTACCAGAGCATAGTTGGTTAGCTGGTATTTAGGACAGAAGTGTTGGCCATTTGAGAGACCAGCAATCCCCAGACATTTGATTCACTAGGTAGAAATTCGTGAGATAGAAACTTGCTGTGTGGTTGGTACTTTCTTAGTTAATTAAGACTTGTTTGTGCATGTCTATTTTAGGAAGAGACCCAAGAGTGTTTCCAGAGGTTTACTGTGACCCTTTATAGAAGGTGGGCTGCCTCTGATGAGTAGCGTATGAATTCCAGACTAGTGAATCCCTTGCTTCTAGTTTTTGAGGTCTTGGGCAAGTTACTTAACACATGCTTTGCCTCAGTTTCATCATCTGCATGAAGGTTAGAATACTTTAACATGGATCGTTGTGAGAGCCGGGGTGGAGGGCACAGATCTATAATCCTAGCACTTACACAGAGACTGGAGAATCACAAGTTTGAGGCCAGCTTGGTCATCCCAGTGACTCTGAAGCAGATGGAGAGTGAGACCCTGACTCACAGCTTTGGGGCTGTGGTGTAGTTCAGTGGTGGAGTGTGTTTGTCTAGCATGCACAGAGCCCCAGATCCCCAGAAGAGTGGTGTGAGGCTCAAACCTTACAAATAAATATAAATACAAATATACATGCACATACAGCTCTGAAATAGTGCTTGGTACATAATGAACACTTAATAACTCTTAGCTCTGTTGGGATGCAGAAGGGACAGTGGTTTGAAATTAACAGGAAGTTTACCTTGGAATTTGTCCTGACCTACTTAAATTACTTGTACCCAAGTAAACCCTTTGAAAGTAATCAACAGCCCTCACCATTCTCTTGAATGGGAGAACGGTGTAGCTGTCTCAAGTAGTCTGTTATTCTTTATTGTTCCACACCCAGCAAGGTGTAATATTCCTTTTCAACTTTTAAAGGCACACATGTAGGAATAGCACGATAAACTTTATGGCTTTCTGAAATCCCACAAAGCAATCTATTATCATAGTCCGTGCTGTTTCCTGTGCTGTTAGGCCAGCCTCACAAATGCCCTCATTACTACAGGAGTAATGTCTTGGCAAGGGTCCTGGCCAGTTAGTAGTTAAACTGTCAGGCAGACCAGCTAGGGGTATGAAAGTTTTGTTATCCCCACCTCTGTCCCCACCAGGGGAAGCTCTGCTCTGACTTGTCTTAAGAAATCTGCCTTGGTCTTGTATAGTTGATCTACGAATTCAATCTGTCCCTAGGAATTTTGCTCACATTTTCCAATCCTGAGATATGTTTTTATGACCCCGAGGAGTAGTGTTCTCTATGTGTTATTTGTTAGGTAGTTTTATTGCTGTGTTCATGAGACTTTAGAGACTCAGTCATAGACCTTGATTGGTTCACTAACATTGATGTCAGGTTTCTTTACAAAATTTTTATTTTGTGTGTATGCATGCATCCATGTGCTCACTGTACCCGGGAAGGTGGGGTTGGATTCCTTAGAGCTAGAGACATTTGTGAACCACTCAGTGTGGGGTGCTGGATTGTAAATCCAATCCTCTGAGAGAGCGGTAACTGCTCTTAGCCACAGAGCCATCTCTCCTGCTGACAAAGTTAATTTATATGATTAGTGATTGTATATACTTATAGTATAAAAAGATCCTATGCCAGGCTTCTTTCTCTAGATATCCTATTACAAAGGCAACAGCTCTTAACTCACTTATTTCTCATGTTTATCTTCTTAGTTCTTATCTTTGTATTTTTTTAAAATAATATACCTATGTGGTTATATTTTTGGATTTTCAAACTTAGAGTTTCTCTACAGATATCCTTCAATGGAATCTTTCACATTCTCTTAATTCGGGCTGTGTGAAGGTGTTTGGTTAAATCAGTTAAAAGGCAAGTCAACATACACTAGATGAGGCACTCCAGTTCCTGCCTCACTATGCTCGGTGTCTGGGTGAACGTTTTAAAATTTTATTTGTTAAGTTTTCTCAACTGGGCAGGTGCCTCTCTAAATGACTATTAAATGGCTTAATGTTAGGGTTCGGATCTATCCCCCGCGTGTGTTCGTCTGTTAGGGTTCTAAAACACAGTCTCTCTGGTGTGGCCCTGGCCTCTAGCCCATGTTACGCCATTATTGCAACACAAGAATAGAAAGCAGCTTCACACTGTCTGGCATAGTATATATAATAAATTCCAATTGTCTAAGATTCCTTTAATCTTAGCACTGCGGAGGCAGAAGCAGATGGATCTCTGAATTCGAGGCCAGCTTGCTCTACAGATCTAGTTCCAGGATAGCCAGGGCTATACAGAGAAACCCTGTCTCTAACCCCCCCCATCACTCCACCCCCCAAAACTGTAAAACCATTACAGTTGTCATCACCAACATCAGTGGATGTCCGTCTTCATTGTTCATAGGAACAATCTCAAGGTGTTGCTAGGTTTGAGCACTACTTGCTGGAAAGAACTCCTTTCAACAGAGCAAAGAAATGTAACAGATAATTTTCCTGGGAAAAAAACCCTCACTCACATTTAGTCCACTAAGAAAGACAGTAGAAGCCCAGTGGGGCTTGTAAACAGATACAGCTTCATCTACCAAAGGCTAGGTCCTTTACCCCAGAGTAGCCACTGAGACTTTGGGAACAGTTCCTGCATTGGCTCCGCTGGAAAAGGTCCTGACTGGGTCAGAGGCCAATGGATGACAGAGGTTCTGTGTTCCAAATCTCTACTTGCACAATATCAGGATAGTTGTTTTTAATTCTTTCTGTGGGTTCATATTTGCACTTTCCATAATATAACAACATACTGTGCTGCTTTTAAAATGTTATAACATCCAAAATTATAAATGTGAGATATCTTTTTCAGGAAAATTGTCGGTTACATTTCTTTGCTCTGTTGAAAGGAGTTCTTTCCAGCAAGTAGTGGTCAAACCTAGCAACACCTTGAGACTGTTCCTAGCTTACTTGACTACTGCACTAAATAATCTGCTCAAACTTCTCTGGTTTTTGGGACCACATTTGTAACTCCAGCATTCACAAGGCAAAAACAGTTAAGGGTCTCAGCACAAGTTTCAGGCCACTAGGTTTACATAGTGACTTCTAGGCCAGCCAGGGTTACACAGTGAGACTTTGTCTCAAACAAAACAAAACAAGGGGCTGGAGAGATGGCTGGGGGTTAAGACCCGACTGCTGCCTGCTTTTTCCTGAAGACACAGGTTCAACTCCCTGCACTCTCAGGGCAGCCACCTCCAGCTGCAGGGCATCTGGTGCCCTTCGCTAGCCTCCGTAGCACCAGTCATACACATGGTACACAGACATGCATGCAGACAAAATATCCATACACATTAAGTAAATGAGTTAATAAAAACAGAGCAACCCCCTCCAAAAACCAGAACCAGACCCAGCCAAATGACAACAAACACTCAAAATACAAAAATTCATGAACTTCTCCATGATATAAAAAACTTCAAAGAGAGCATTTAAAGGCCTGGAGAGTTGACGCTGAAGTTAAGAGCACTTGCTGCTCTAGGGGAGGACCCAGGTTCAGTTCCTGCCACCCATTTGGCAGCTAACAACCACCTGTAACCCTAGTTCCAGAGGACCTAACACCCTCTTCTGGCCGTGGTGGGGATTTGCATGCGCGTGGTCTCCATTTTCCCAGTACTGGGACTATAAAAGCTCATGCCATTTTTTTTTTTTTTTTTGCATTGGTCTAGGGATCCAACTCTGGTACTGTACCATCTAAAGATCTCCTCAGCATTAAAATTATCTTATTTATGTATATATTTATGTATCCACTGTGTGCGCGCGTACATGTGTGTGCCTCTGTGCATCTGTGTATGTGTCTGTGTGCGTCTCGGGGTGCATGGGCACTAGTTAGAGGAGGATATCCACTGTTCATCCTTTGTCTGTCCTTCTCTGCTTTATTCCCCTGAGACAGTGTTTCTCTGACCCCATGGTAGGCTGGAGGCCAGCAGGACCCAGTTAGTTGGTGCCTCTGCCCCTGTGCCCTCCTGCCCCACTTTGTCACCTGTCCTGCCCCTGCCGCCTAGCATACTGGGGTTGCAGGTGTCCATGACCACTCCTCGGCTTTTTCTACAGCGATGGAGATTTGACTTGGAGTCCCCATGCTCATGTGGCAAGTGCTCCTCAGACAGAACCATGTCCCCAGCACTCGCTCCGCTGTAGTAAAGATGGGCTTGCTGTATATCCAGGCCTGTGGCGAGGTTGCTTTCAGCTTCAAACAGATGAATTATCTTTCCTTTACCTTGTTCCTGGATCTGTTTTGCCCTTTGTTCTCAGACCATGTCTGCCCTCTTGCTGCCCGACTGCTTCTGAATTGGGACGATTGTCATTTATCACGATACAGTTGGGATGATTGTCATTTATCATGATACAGTTGGGATGAGTGTCATTTATCACGATACGATCTTGTGCTTTCCTCCCAGTTTTCCAGAGAGAAGTTTCTAAAACACAGCTTGATGGAGTCATTCCCGGGCTGGCCGGGCCTAGCTCTGCTGTGCTTGTGACCACGTCTTTGGGGAAGCTCTTGCAGGCATTCATTCTGCACACACTGTCCCTTTACATGGCGTGCGCCTCCATTCTTTTCCTCCATTCTCTGAGAACCCTTGTGCCCGGGAAAGTGTCTGACTTCTCCCATCGTCCCTCAGCGAGGCTGCACACCCTTGCTAAGAGGTCCCATGGTGCCTCAGTTGTCGCACTGCTCGCTGTTCTCTTCTTGTCTGGTTTTCTTGAATAGAGCTGCAAGACCTTGGTGCTCAACAGAGTCTGTTGTCCGAATGTCCCTGGCCTGACCACCAGCACTCTGTCTACTCCTTCCTCCTTACAACCACCCATCGAACTTACTGAATTCTAAATGGAGTGCTCTAGTTTTCCAGGTTTTTAAAATCAGTTTCGGCCTTCTGTTTATAGTGGGGTTTGGGGTCTGACTTTTGCCAGCTGTAATAACTATCATCTTTGTTCCCAGCTTTTGTCCCTCCATAGGGTGGCACCTCATTGTGGGCAGAGATTGGCATCTGTGTTACCCCTCGGTCTGCCCAGATCTAGATGAGGGCTGCCACTCTAGAGCCACTCGGGACTTGCTGAGTGAATGAACGCGTTGGCTAAAGCCTGGCAAGAGAAGCTTTTGTTGTCTCTCAACCATCAGCTCTGCCCCATCACTACATAGAAAGCTTGTCACCACTACATAGAACTTCAGTTTGTAATTCAGAACGAGGGAAAACTTGTATGGATCCAAGGTCGTTTCATCGTATGACATATGAGAGTTTCTAATGTTTGACGTCTTGCTGTGAGTGTTCTCAGTTTTATGTGTAAGAACTTTTGTGGCTTTGCAGAGCAAGTTGCAGGAGGCAAGGAGGACTGTTGCACTGTGGACAAAGGAAATAGATTTAGATCCAGCCCTCTCTGAGTAAGGCGGAGCCGTGAGATGTTAGGCAGCAGTAGTAGCTTCCCCTTCAAAGACTGAAAAGTTAGGGTTGATATTTCTGTGTGCACATTAGGATGTGAAGAACAGCAGAGAAATGCACTCAAGGTGGTGTAGCATTTGGAAACCTTAGACTTGGAGTGGCAAGTGGTGAGGGTCCCTCCCACTGTGTGGGGCACTGATGGTGGTGAGGGTCCCTCCCACTGTGTGGGGCACTGATGGTGGTGAGGGTCCCTCCCGCTGTGTGGGGCACTGATGGTAAGTGCTGTGGGGGGGAGAACACTGAGGGAGTTTACGAGTAGTCCTTCACAGAAGGCTGCTGTAAGCGTCTTTGTTGGGGCCTACCTAGCTAGTTGAAAGAATTATTAGTTTGATCTCCTACATTTAAAGAAAGTAATTTTTCTTTTTAAGAAGTACTTATTATTTTGTGTTTATGTGTACACAAGTCATGGTGTATGTGCAGAGGTCAGAAGACAATTTGCATGAGTTGGTTTGTTCCTTCCATGACGTGGAACCCAAGGATTGAACTCAAGATTGTCAGGCTTGGCGGCAGGCCCCTCTTACCCACTGAGCCATATTGCTGACCCAGAAGCTGTTGTTCTAGATGTTTGAGAATTTAAGATATGTCTTAGCTTCTTAAAGCTGTGCAAAGAAATGGACATTTAGGTGAAGAACAATGGAGTATATCTTCACTGTTTTGGGGAATATTTTTCAATACCTTACGTAAAAAGTTAGTTCAAAACTTTCCTTGTTAACCACTTTCCTGCCATCCTGTTATAATTTCAGAGATTAAAGAACGATATTAAAAGGATTATTTGTGTACTTATTCATACTACTTTATGGCTGTCAGCTTATGTGTGCTGACTAGAAGTTATAAAAGCAGCACGGTTGTTTATAAGGAGTAACGGCATGCGCAGATCTGGGCCCTAGGCCAGGCCTGGGCACTGGTAAATCTAGCGGCCTCCTCTTACAGTCTGAGCGTGCTTATGCCAAGCACCGAGTCACCCAGCGGCCACCTCACCCCTGGCTGGAGAAGGGGGCGGAGTGAGTGCTCTGGAACTTTGATCATCTCAGACCTTAGTTTTAATGCTGGTTCTTAGACACTTCAGCCTCCCTGTGGAAGTGGCAGTGGGAAGGAGAAAGGACACGGGGAAGTGGGCCTGCTTAGAAAGGTTCTTTGGAGCAAATTCTGTCTGTGTTGTCTGGAAATCGGTATTTCAGCTCACAGGCCAGCAGCGGCAGCTCGGGCCACTTGCAAACACTTCAGGGATAACCCAGCAGTCCAGTTCAGTAGAGCTGGGTTAGCCACAGCGGTGACCTGAGAGACAGCCACACCTCAATCTCGCCTCAGGTTGGCTGGAGGGACCAACAGGAACTTCAGGAGTAGTTCTCGGCTGTGCCTCAGTTCAGGGAAGACGTGTGACCCACAAGCCTTGCACAGCTAGCTGTCCCAGCAAGCCAGCTCTGTCCCCGTCACTCCATGGAGTCCCAGTTATACTCTCCAGTCAGCACGTGTCCTCCACATGCCTGTCCCAGCACACGCACGCATTCAGTCAGCCCAAATCTGTGGCGTCCCAGTGGAGTAAGGCTGACACGCATTGATACCCGCGTGTCGTCAGCCAGGAATCTTTCATCACGTGTCCTTTCGTGTGTTTGCTTTAGCAGAACATCCTCCCTCCTGTGTCTGCCTCAGCTAAACGTTCCTTCCCGAGTCTGCCTTAGTCTTTCACCTGTGTCCACTTCAGGAAAACACTCCTTCGTGTGTTTGCTCAGCAAAACACCTTCCGACACAACTGGCTCACCAAAGAACCCATAAGTTTCCACTTCAGCGCTCCCATAATGTCTGCCAGTGGCAGTGGCAGGAGCTCAGTAAACGTTGCTTTTCCTCCTCCTTACAAAGACGGACGTGTGTGCTGAGTATCTTCTTAGTATCCCAGCTGTTATTAGTCATGACTTCCAGCCCTGATGTAGACACAGCAGTGGTTCCTGCAGTCAGGAGGGAAACACGCACCATGGGAAGCGGAGGTGGTGGGGAGGAGGGGAGGGGAGCAGGCTTTCTTGGCAGTTGAGAAATTAAGACAACTCGTAGAGTCTTCTGAAGAAATGATGCTCAGGTAAGGAACAATTAGCCATTTCCTGTTTTGAAGAATATTTTCATTGCTTTGTAAGAATTTAGTAAAAACTTTATATTAACTGCTTCCTCACTCACTCACTATAAGGTAATCAATCCAGTTACTCTGTCAAAAATTGAGGATCTATAATAATAAGACTGTGTATGTGTTTAATCTGTGTTACCTCATCCCACAGGGATTCGATGTGGTTTTCAGCCATCAGAAACAACACGAGACAATCAAAAATAAGGTGTGGAGTATGATGTTGAAACCAGGTGGAAATAGCTCTTAGCATCAGCTGTCCTGGCCACGCAGTCATGATAATGCAATGAGAACAACTGGGTGATGGTGTGGGGTGGGGGATCTGGCCTCAGGCGAGAGTCACCCACCACCCCTTCAATTATAAAGCACCGAGTACTGAGAGTACTGGGGTGATGTCCTCACGGTGGAAGTAACGATAGAGCACCAGGAGCTGCCCTCATGCCTGCCCATGAGAGCAGAGGCAGCAGCTCTCTGAGGGCCAGGGAGGCGTTGGACGCCCTGGGCACGGAACTCCAGGTGACTGAGGGCTGCCTGGTGTGGGTGCTGGGAACTGAACTTAGGCTCTTGGCAAGAGCAGCAAGTGCTCCTAACTGCTGAGCCGTCTACTCAGCTCCTTAAAAGTCATCTTTAAATATTATTTTCAGTGGGACATTTTCTTAAAGAGGCAAAATACATAAAATTATTGCTATGCCTGAGGAAGAGATGCGCACAGGAGTGACGCAAAGTGTGCGCCTGTCCATAGAGATTTTGACAGCACTGCCCAGAAGATTTCAGGCCCGTGGGATGAACATTCTGCTGTTGAACTGCAGGGCTCCACCTCTATTACAGTGAACTGGGCATAGTGTGAGCTTGGTGTCCTGTAATGGGAACCTAATGATGGCTTGGCACGCGGCCTTTTGGAAACCAGCTGAGGGAGTGTACCTGCTACTTTAAACAGTAATAAGGTTAAACCATTTATTACTTGTAGAGGAATAAATCTTAATAAATGAGGTTTGCAGAAGTCTGAACTAGAGATCTAGGTTAGTGGTGAGAAAAATTTCCCAAAGCCTATATATGTATACTGCTGTTAATTTCCGCATATAAAGATGAGCTACAGAGGCTCAGGAGTTGGTAGAGGATTAATGTAGTGTGACTTATCTCTCCTAAAAACCCCAAAGCTTGTTACTGTTCATATTTAGGTTGTTATATGCTTGTGTGTGTATGTGTGTGTCTGTGTGTGTAAGCTGTGCCCAGAAACTATTGCAAATTAAAACTTAAATTCATTTTAATGTTGACTATAGTACACAGACCTGTGATCCCAACGATTCAGGAGAAATTGTAAATTCAAGGCCTTTCTAGGCTATATTGCAAGTTTAGGGCCAGGGTGTAAAATTTAGTAAGATCATGTCTCAAAATGCAGAAGGCAAAGGCCTAAGGATGTAGTTTAGTGATATAGCACTTGCAGAAGCTACACAGGCCTAGGTCCCACCCCATCTCTACAGCAGCAGCACTGAGATTTGAATGTGATCAGAGGTTCATTACTTACAGAGTCCTGATGTTGTGGACAAAACTGTATAGTTATTTATCACAACACACAAGTTACTTCTTATACTTTCATAATTCCTTCCCATTATCCCTCCCTCCACCTCTCCTTCATCTTTTACTCCTCTTCTTCTCCTTCCTTCCTTCTTCCCCTCCTCTTCTTCCTTCCTCCTCCTTCCTCTTCTTCTGACAAGGTCTTGTCAAGTAGGTCTGGATTGGCCCCACATTTGCTATATAGCCCCAGCTGGCCCTTGAACCCACAAGCTTCTGCCTTAGTGTTCCAGTTGCTAGAATTACAGATGTATGCCACCATGCATAGCAGTACTTTGCAAACTTTCTGAGATTAAAAGTTTATTTCTGGAATGAATGGTTGCAATCAAGACAGAATGAAGCCCAGAACAAGTCCTGTGGCAATGAAGTTGGAAACACAAGTATTAATTCAAGGTAACTTAATGTAGATCCTGATGGTTACATATAGATACATAGAAGCATTACAGATGGTATGCCTGTAATTCCAGCTACTTGGGAAGTTGAGGCAGCAGGATTATGAGTTTGAAGCCAGTCTAGGTTACATAGAAGAACCCTGAGTCTAAAAAAAGTAATTAAATAAAACCCCAAAATTATGTAAGTGGGGGGCTATGTCAAAGAGTGACAAAGCCGAATGAGAGAGTTCTCCAAGAGCTTCCAGTAGTCTGCAAGGTTTGACTCCAACAAAACCATGTCTGTGCGCCTGTTACTAGAGGGCTAAACATCTGAAGAAATGAGTGTGGATGAATATACTGAGCTCGCAGACAGAATTCCAAACCGTCTATGTAGGCAGAACCTTCGCTCCCAAGCCTGTGGCGTGAGCTTCTCTCCAAGAGCACAGTATAGAGGGGGGAAAGGAAGGCAGCGTCACAGTGGGATCCTGAGAACCCCACTCCGCTAGGTCGCTAGTGGAGGTGTGTGATCTGACAGGCTGCTTCTTGACTTCCGAGCACCCACTTCTCACAGAGCACCTCAACAGGAGTTCTACAATGCACCTGCCGACTGACTGCTCCTCAGGGCTGCCGAGGTTGTCCCACACAGGGGAAGTCAGGAAAACTGGGAGTCAGGAGGAGCCCAAGCAAACATGCCTATTAAATAGAATGTGGTTTCCAAGACTGGGTCTCAAAACAAAAGAGGACATTGGTAAAATCTAAAGAAATCTGAATAATCTGGGCGGTGGTGGCCCACGCCTTTGCCTTTAATTCTAGCACTTGGGAGGCCGAGGCAGGCCGATCTCTGTGTCATGTGGGTTAAGGTGATTAGTGTTGCCATTCAGACTTTTATATTTATTTTTATGTGCATGGGGCTTTTGCCTGTCTGTGACTGTACACTACTTGTCTGCAGTGCCCACATAGGCCAGAAGAGGCATCGGATTCCTGAGGCTGGAGCTACAGCTTTGAGCCCTCAGGCTGGTGCTGGGGGCTGAGCCCCTGTTTTCTGGAAGAGCAGTCAAATGCTGAGTCATTTCTCTAGCCCTTATATTCTGATTTCAAAATTGCCTGCCCATTCTTTTAAGTACTGAGAGAAACACAGTAAAGCCTTTGATGATGGTGGGGTTGTATACATGAGTTCTGTCAGTCTTCATTTTGTGTTAGTCATCTTTTTTATATTAAAGCCATAGGCATATAGATATAGATATAACCACTACCAGATTCAAGGAAATAAACATTTTTTTTTTTTGGTTTTAGCCAATCTTTCATATAGGTTTGCTCTTTATGAAAATCAGCAGTATTGAGATATAATTAAAATATACAAAAAAATCACTAATTTTTTTATTTTATGTGCATGAATGTTTTGCCTGAATGCATGTATATACACACACCATGTGTCGGCTTCAGGAACTGAAGTTACAGTTACTTGTGAGTGGCCATGTGAATGCTGGGAATTAACTCTGGGTCCTCTGGAAGGACAGCTGCTGCTCTCAGCCTCTGAGTCCTATCTCTAGCCCCTAACTTACTACTTTATAAATACAGTTTTAACATGTGTGTTCCTGTCAGGCTGCTACCAGGCTCAAGGTAATCAATATATTCAGTGCTCCAAGTGTTCTCCGCCCCCTCACAGTCCCTCCTGTCTCTATACCCACTGACATTTCCCATCACTGCAGGTTAGTTCATATTTATCAGAGTTTTGTATAAATGGGACAATGGTCTGAATGCCTCTTTGATCTGCTATCTTTTGCTGAAAATAATTATTTTGTATTTTTCTACATTGAAGAGATTTAAATATTGATGGGTCCAATCTGAAGGGCTGGAAATAAAATAACATATGTAGTAAGTCCAATAAACTCTGGAAAGTGTCAGCAATAGAGTAGATCGAGGCGAGGACAGACTATCTGAGCTTGAAAAGAAGGTGGGGTGGAAACAGCTCAGTGGATGACACAGATGAGATAGTAAAGTCAGAGCCAATAGGAACTGCATGGTGTGTGCAGCACAGAGGAGACCAGGCCTCACTCTAAGGCCGAGGGAGCTTTTTCAGAAGGACCAAAACAGGTAATTTCCTGGAGTTAGGAAAACATCCTGGAGGTAATTAAGGCACCAAGCCTGTTAGTTAAAATACGGAATATACAGAACAGAGAAGTTAGACTGTAAGTGGTAAGAGAGAAACACAGTTTAAAAAGGCAGGCTCATCAGAACAGGCGAGGTTATCAAACAGAACCTGCAGAAGCTAGAAGGGCTTGGAATAATGTATTACAAACTCTGAAAGATAGCAACTACCAACCCAGAATACTAAACCCAGCAAAGCTGTCTGTAATAACTGAAGGAGAAGTAAAAACTTTTCATGATAAAAATAGACTAAAAGAACTTATGACTTCAGAGCCAGCTCTACAGAAAATACTTGAAGAATCCTTCAGACTAAAGAGAAAAACAGAATCTGTCTTGAGGCCACAGGAAAGAATAGACTACGGTAGAGTAATACAGAAGGAGAGGGAGAGAAAAGACCTAGCACCGCAGAATCAACAAGACGGCAAATAGTCTTTCCCTCTCTCTCCCTCTCTCTCTCTCTCTCTCTCTCTCTCTCTCTCTCTCTCTCCCCCTCTCTCTCCTTCTCTCCCCCCTCTTTGCCCTCCCCTCCCTCCCTCCTTTCCCCCCACCCCCTTTCTCCTGGAACTTGCTTTGTAGGCCAGGCTGGAGTGGTGGAATGGCTGTCCCGCCTTCTCCTCCAGCCCCTGGCCCTAGAATTCCTTTGTTGTTTTTGTTGAGCTGAGATAGGGTCTTTTGTTGCTCAGGTGGGTCTTAAACCTGCCATGTAGCTGAAGAGGATCCTGAAATGGCGCCTCTCCTGCCTCTGATCTGCGGAGAGCTAGAATTACAGGTGCATGCGGTACCCGGGCTTATGTAGTTCCGGGGGCAAACCCAGGGTGTCGTGCATGGTAGCCGCTTTACCGACTGAGTTGCAAACTGAGTCCAAGTGCTTGAATTCTTTAATATGTTAAAACTTTACAGAAAATAGACAGCTTATGAGTTCTCCAGTAGCAAATAATTATTTATTCAAAATATAATTGTTCTTAAATTTGATTAGATTGCCCTAACTTCAATTGCCCATTAACAGAATGTTCTAATGAAGTTTGAGCACACACACTAAGGTCCTCAAGTGTGAGCTCAGAGGTGACTCTTGCATTTGATAGATTCTCAAAGGTTGGTGTGTTGCTTTAATATGGTACTGGAAACTCTAAAAGTCCTAAGAGGAGTCTTGTTAGAAAGATCATTTTGTGAGGTTTCTTTAGAAATCTATGCTGTGGTCTCTTCCTCCCATGCCTGGAAGACGCTCGAGAGCATATGTCCTACACTCAGTATCTAGTAAAGAGTCCTAGAGCATCTCCATCCACTGTGGAGCACCGAGGCCTGGGGCAGCTCCTGGAAACCCCACCAAGGAGGGGTTGAACAGAGGGCTCTGTGGTTAAGAGCACTGGCTCTTCTTCCTCCAGTCTTGGGGTGTCCTGCTTCTCACTTCCTCCAGCATTCACAGGATGCACATACATGCAGGCAAAAAATGCCTGCACACATTAAAATGAATACATTAAAATATCCAGCAAGGAAAGAGCTATTGCTGACCAGCAGCTCCCACAGCAAGAGCTGTACAGGAGGTGGCTGGGATTTGAGAGGATTTGGGAGCGCTTCTGTGCTTCCTACAGAGGAGGCTGAGTAGGTGAGAGGTAGCCCCACAGCTGTTCTGACTCCTGCCAACATAGACTGCCCGGAGGGGAGGGGCGGCTCAAACAGTCTTGTGAATGACAGCCAAAAAGCTGTCGTAGAGCCCTAGCCAAAAGCACTCAGAGGTAGGACTCTGAAGAACTCACAGAAATGCATCTGAGAAAAAGTCAGCTCCAGTCAGCAGTTGGCAGTGTCACTGACGTGTAATTAATGTCCTTGCTTCCCTTCCCCCGGCCTCATTTCTCTCACACCCACCTTAGAGAGAAGGAGCAGCTAGGGATGAGGAGAGATGGGAACGGCTGATTCTGAGACTTTCCTACCATCCCTGGGTCCTAGAAAATAGTTACTGGATGTCACTGAATGTTAGCTGGAGTGGCTGCAGGCTTTCTGTTACTTAACGTGAATAAAAAAGACCACAGAAATCTGCTGAAGTGCTCATCCAGTGACAGAGGAAACTGCTTCCCTGCAGATAAATTTAAGGGGATAATCAGGAAACTACATGATTATATTTTTCTGTTGGTGCTATTTAATAAACTTGCAAGCCTGTGAGTCTTCATGTTTGGTGTAGATTTTTTTTTTTTTTTTAAATCTGGTTTTTTCGAGACAGGGTTTCTCTGTGTAGCCCTGACTGTCCTGGACCTCACTCTGTAGACCAGGCTGGCCTCGAACTCAGAAATCCACCTGCCTCTGCCTCCCAGAGTGCTGGGATTACAGGCATGCGCCACCAACGCCCAGTTTTGGCGTAGATTTATTGTCCTATGAGATCACTAGTATTTTAGCACAAAATTATGATTAATGACTATTATGAAATACTTATCTTTCAGTTTGGGGCTTTCTTTTGTATGCTTACAGAATCAGCAGGAAAGTGTGATTTCTAATTTTCAAGATTTTCTTTCTTGTGAAAGGTAATATATTTTTTAGAAAAGATAAAACCATGTATAGTTTTACCTAAATCCACACTGGTCAAACACTTTGGCAAGGGTTTTGTTGCGGCAGTGCTGTCTTTATTTTGTTTCCTTGGGCAGAGAATACTCTGACTCATGAACACTGACCGCATGGGACATCTGCTCTTAGATTCATGATGTGGGCTATTATTCGATGTTAGTGCCTTGATTGTAAAAGTGCCTTTATCTGAGAATGACTGCTAGTGTTCTATTCTGCTGGGTTTTAATAGTACGCTCTCTCTTTGTTGTTGTTTGTTGTGTTTATTTATTTTTGAGACACTGTCTCACTTTGTAGCCCTGGCTGTCCTGAAGTCACCATGAAGATGGAACTCATAGATATCCTCTCCTGCTTCAGCCGCCTGAGTGCTGGAACTGAAAGCCAGCACCACTATACCGATGATTCCGTAAACTGTATTTCAAGCATAGATTGCTAAGATTGTTTTGACTGGGATTACATTATTATTATGCGTGATTTTTTTTTTGAGACAATGTCTTTGTAGCTCAGACTGGATGGCTGCTCACAGCAGTCTTCCTACTTCAACCACCTGAGTGAGCCACCATGCGTAGCAAAACCTTTTATTCTAAATCACAAATACTTAGTAGGTGGCCATCATTATCCAGGCTTCATTAAAATCACATAAACCCACAAATAACTTGCTGTAGAAAAACTGAAAAATTCAAGTGTATACTGTAAAAATATGCACAAAACTAAAAATTTAAACGTATGGGATGCTGAATCAACTTTGATTTTACTTTTGGATGATGGAAATTTACAAAAAATATAACTCAGAGGCTGGGCTGTGGTGGCACATACCTTTAATCCCAGCATTTGGGAGGCAGAGGCAGGTGGATTTCTGAGTTCAAGGCCAGCCAGGTCTGCAGAGTGAGTTCCAGGACATCCAGGGCTACACAGAGAAACTCTGTCTTAAGAAACGAAAAAAATTAAAAATAATTAAAAAAATATGTGACTCAGGACATATGTGCGTGTGGGGGGGGGGGTAATAAAGTCCTAAAAATTAGCACTCACAAACTACTTAGTAAAAATAGCTTTGAGACGTTGTCCCAAGAAGTCCATCAAATCAATCCAAACCCTTCACATGGCTCCCCCAGGGTTGTCTGCAGACTGAGTTTTCAGCCTCTTCAGCTTCACGCTCAACCTCTGCAGACAACGCCAATACCTTCTTTCCAGTTTGCTAGTTTCCCTGCCCCAGAGCCTCTGCTAATGTTTTTTTTCGAGATTGGTTCTTCGAAGATAGATGTTTTTCTTGGTTTAGGCTCAGGTTTGGGTGGACCAGGTTTCCCTGACAGTCTGGCAGAGCATCCTGTAGTCCCCTGTTTAGTTAGTTTGGAACTGTGTGGCATCCTCTGGAAAAGTTCTCTTCATCATAGTGCTGATGTTGGTGCAGCAAAAATAAAGCAACAGGCTGGAGAGATGCTCTGTGGTTAAGATCATTTGTGCTCTTGTGAGGACAAGTTTGATCTCAGCACCCAAAAGAGTTTTAAGATAACAGCCTTCTTTCTGATAAAGGAGGAACATTAGAATCATGGATATTTAAGAATATTACATAATTTAGGAACAACCTAGCCAGGTGGTTGTGATGCACACCTTTAATCCTAGCACTTGGGAGGCAGAGGGAGGTAGATTTCTGAGTTAAGGCTAGGCTAGTCTACAGAGTGAGTTCCAGGACAGAAAGAGCTATATAGAGAAACCCTGTCTCGAAAAACATAAACAAACAAAGAAAGAAAAATCCAAAACCCCAAAAAGGAATAACTTAAGTTACAGGAAAGCAAAAAGATTGGAAGTTCCCAGCTTGGGCATCTGCATTTAGACGTGAGACATCCTCACCTTTGACAGGGCTCTGTGTTAGGGTGTGTGGGGCCAGCACTGCGGCTCTGCATTTAGACATGAGACATCCTCACCTTTGTTAGGGCTCCGCGTTAGGGTGTGTGGGGCCAGCACTGCGGCTCACAGACACTTTCCCAACCCTCGGTAGTTCTGAGAAGGTATATGACTAATCCCTTTCCAAGATACTTAAACCAACTCAGAAGGGAAGTGACAGCTTTATCACAAGGTGTGCAGTACACCCTCATGTATGCAGGCCCTGTTAGCTTATTTATTATACTGTTAGGGCTTGATGGTAGATCATTTGGCTCTGTGACATACTGCTATGATTATTTATACCCTATGCTTTCTGTTTGTTTGTTTTTTTAATTTTTATAGGGTCATAAACTATGACTTGATTCCTACTACCTTTTTAAGTTGTGGAAGATAACACACTTGCAGAGAAGAAAGTAAAACATTGTAGTTTTATAAATAATGGTAATGTAAATGCCCTCAAGTTATTGTCCAGGTCAGAAAAAATGCTATGTATAAACGGAAATATACTATGTATAAATCAATTTCTTTAGGACAAAAACCAAACGAACAAAAAAGTCAAACAAAGTAAACCAAAGCCCTAAGTCCAGATGCTCCCCAGATGTTCACTTCTTATCTCCTTTTCCAGAATGATAGTGATCTTTTCTCCACCGAGTTAATCACACGCCAACTTGATGGCTCAAACCTGTATTTCTAGGAATCTGGAGGGCTGGTTGAGACAGGAGAGCTGGCGTGAGTCTGGGGCCAGTTAGGGCAACATAATCAGTTCTAGGCCACAGAGTGGAGGTTACAGAGTGAGACCCTGGATTACAGGAACATCCTAAAACTGAAGAGTTATAGTCACTCTCCTTATTTCAGTGGCCATTTCTTTGCATTTTGAATTCCCTGGCATACATTTCTAAACTAAATGTAGTGTGTGTGTGTGTGTGTGTGTGTGTGTGTGTGTGTGTGTGTGTGTGTGTGTGTGTGTGTTAGGATCTTACTATGTCATCCAAGCTGACTCAGTCTCATTTTTCTTCTGTCTTAGCTTCCAGGGTGCTGGGACCATAGGAGTGTTCCGCTTGTCCAACTTTCTGACTTTGTTTCATAGATTATATAAAACCACATAGATCAATTAGATAAAGTCATAGAAGAGTGTTCAATTAATGTAAATAAATGCACAAACTTCTCAAGAATTCAATGAAATACAGTCGCTGTATGAATCACTGCTGGCCAGGGACTTAAGCGGGCGTTGAGGCTTGCGGCTGACTTACTGGGGTCTCTCTGTCCTCTGGTGGTTTTCTTTGAAGCGCTTTAGCCACCTTCTAAGTACAGCTTGTAATGCTTTCTCCTCCTCTTCTCCAGCATGGGTAGGCTCGCTGTCCATGGGCATGATCTTCTTCTGCTGCCCCATAGTGAGTGTCTTCACAGACGTGTTCGGCTGCCGGAGAACAGCTGTCGTGGGTGCAGCTGTGGGATTCGTTGGACTCATGTCCAGTTCTTTTGTAAGGTAAGCACGTGGCCACCGCTTCACATTGTTCTTGAACCTTCTAGGTTAAAACTTGGCTGTTTACAAGGAGAATCCCCTTAAAATCTTAACATTCCATAGATCAGAAGTGTCCCGAATAGCAACCTGCCAGAGGCTAAACATTTAAATACATTTGCCTGCAAGGGCCAATTTAGATGTCAGGCTATGTGTTCACTGGAGCCAAGAAAAATGTGTTTCCTTTTGTCTTAATCTATTTACATAAACCCATAAAGGAAGCTAGTTATATGCATGAGTTATCTAAAGCTGTGGTTTCAGTTTAAAGTCACTGCCGTCTTAGATCTAAAGGGTTGAGTAAGTGATATTTAAAGTAATAAGCTTCACAGGCAGCATTATTTACTTTATTGATGAGAATAAGGTCTTTTAAATCAGTGCCACCCTAGATAGAGAATTCCAGTCTATGGTTTAAGAAAATAATAAAAATTTTAAAAAAAATTAAAGCATTTTAATATCATGACAAAATGAAGTGGTTAAATAAGCTTACTTGAAAACTTATTGAAAACTTACTGTCATAAGCTACATCTATTAGAAGAAAAGATGCAGGCCTCCAAAGACACTAATGTCAACAGATATGCCGTGGTGTTCAGAGCTCTTGTCCTCAGTTCTCTCTGTGGGTCTGAGAATTTCAGTTAGAGGACCACTGGTGTACTCTGCCACACTGGTTGGAAGCAGGAGGCATCAGCAAGGGAAGCCTGAACACCGTTCTCCAGCTGGGGGCTCGTCTCCCCTCCCTCCCCTGCCTACCCTCATGCTGCCTTAGTTGAAAACCTGCATGTAGCCAGGTGTGGTGGCGCATGCCTGTAATCCCAGCACTCCGAGGCAGAAGCAGGCGGATTTCTGAGTTCAAGGCCAGCCTGGTCTTGAACCAGGTTTCCTGGTCTATAGAGTGAGTTCCAGTGCAGCCAGGGTGACATGGAGAAACCCTGTCTCAAAAAACCAAAAAAAGAAAAGAAAAAAAAAAAGAAACCCTGGATGTAGTCCTGGGTAGCGGTCCAGGGCAGCAGGTGGGTGGCCTGCTCTAAGAGTCTTCTTATGTATTCAGCGGCTCCCTCAGCCCCTCGGGTCACTCCCTATACGCACAGCTCTTCCCCAGTCTAGACAAGCAGTGAGCTTTGGTACTTTTCCCTTCAAATTCTATTCAGGTTCCTTCAAATTATACTTCTTAGTAGCATAAGAAGGTTTTCATCTTTAAAGAGCCTTTCCGATGGCTTCTAAACCTCTTATTTAAAAAGAAAAGTTTGTTTGAGATTCTGCAGGCACTGATGTCCTGAACCCGTGGCTTTGCCACTTGCTGAGGGCTCGGAGAACTCTACTAGGAAGAAAGCGCTCAGAGCCCGCTCTCCAGCTAGATAGTGTAACCAGTTTGTGCTTCTCCTTCTTCTATCTCCATTTCTCAAAGCCTGGGAGAAGCATTTCTGGAGACCCTGTTGACCTTAATGTATGTAATATCCTCACATTACTCAGCTTCCTCGTTGTTGTTGTTGGTGGTGGTGGGTTTTTGTTTTGTTTATTGGATTTGGTTTTTTCGAGACAGGGTCTCTCTGTATAGCCCTGGCTGTCCTGGAACTCACTCTGTAGACCAAGAGACCAGACTGGCCTCACACCTGCCTCTGCCTCCCATGTGCTGGGATTAAAGGCGTGCGCCACCCCGCCCGGCTCAGTTTCATTGTTTAACCTGATAGTGAACGGCCGTCAGACCATCATAGAGTGCCACCGAGAACGCTGCTGTCAGCTGCCAGCGTAAGATGGCAGGTCTACTTTTCCTGAGAGTCTACTTCTGCCTTCTAGGGAGCCTTCTCTAGCACACTGGTCACACCAGTGTCCTGGCTCAGAATCCTTGTAATCTTGCTGACGTACACTGCAGTTAGATGTCCAGCCTCAGCCAACTGGAGGCAGCTGTTTGTCATGAGGACAGACATGAGTGACAAAGTACAGAGGAAGATGCGAGGCCACTCTCAGTCAGTGCATGAGAGTTGAACTCATGCCACAAAGAAGGCTTCTGCTGTCTGTGCATGCCTGTCTGGTTTTATCATCTCCATATTATGGAGTACCTACATAGCACTTAGGTTTGTGATAATGATGTTATCAATACTGTTTCTAATATATATTTTGAGGGAGGCAGAGAAATGTACAATAGATTTTACCTTTTCTTTAAAATTGTTTTGAAGTTTTGAGAATTCAAGAACTTGAAATTATCTTGGAAAACCGCTTGTTTTGTGGAAAATGTACAGAATGAAGCATGGTGAACTCGAGGCTAATCTCTGCCTTACAGTGAGAGACTTTGTCTAAAAATGAAACAGATGGCTTCCCCTCCAACCAAACAGAATGAAGCAGGGGCTGGAAAGATAGACACCTCAGTGATGGAGAACGTTGGCTGTTCTTACAGAGGACCTGGGTTCCCCTTCCAGCAACCACAGAGTGGCTCCCAGCTGTCTATAACTCCGATCCCAGGGGATCCAACGCACTCTTCCGGCACCCATAAGTACCAGGCACACACATGGAGGACAGATGTACAAATGGGCAAACATCCACACACATAAATAAAATAGTAATAATTAAAAGGTGTTTTTAAAATGAAGCATTATTTGTTTTGTACAGTTCTCACTGGGAATAGAGATAGAAGTATTTCTTTAAGCAGACCGTGATTAACTTGAAGCCACAAACACTTTTCAACCAAGTTTCTGTTTGTTGTGTCTGTTGAGTCAGGAGTAGAGATTTGGTCAATAGTCCTCAGAGTGAAGTGAGATTAATCTGCGAAGGTCTAGGAGTGACTCTTCAAGGTAGAACTGGGTATGTGCTAATCAAGGGGGAGGGGCTCCCAGAGGATCGGCAGCTTGCTTTAATCTGACCAGATCTGAGTCCATGTGATTACCTCAGTACACTGCTAGGTGAGCATTATGGTCCAAAATTTAATTATTAACCATCTTTATCTTTCTTAGTTGGTTTTACTACTGATAAGCAGCCTATTGAATTCACTTTGCAAAAAGAAAGAAAAGATGGCAGCTTTTAACTTGTTTCCCTTTAGCCCTCACCTAAATAGTTTCAAAGCATGTGCCCCTTCACTGCCCTAAGAGACGGGCAGTTATTTGATTAAATCAGAAATTATTATGTCCTTTAATTATTCTTTTGAGACGTAAAGTAAGAACTTACTTTAAAAGCTTGCAGACTGAAATCACCACTGAGCACACTTAATTCAGTCTTAGTGCAATCAGAATATGATTTCTTGCTATCTTGCACAATGCTGGGAACAACGCAATACAGGGCGAAGGTTGGTTGACAGTCCCAGGGCCGTGTGGGTGGGAGGGAGAACAGCTGCTCTTCCATGCAAATGTTCTTGACAGAACACTGCAGTGACGTGCCACACAGTCTTTTCCTGGAGTATATTGCTTAGTAAGCACCTGGGAAGTTCCGTAAAGATAATGAATGTGCAGAGTGAAAATGTGATTTAAAAGCATTATTGAACACGATTTTATCTTCCCTTCCCGGCAGCTTTTTTTCTGAGCTGTGCAGAGCATAGCTCTTACTCAATGCTGTATATGGTTCAACAGAAATCCGTGGCAGGGAACAGGGAGCAAGGCATTGATGACCTTAATGGTCATTTTTCAGACATTCAGATTAAGTGAAAATATTTTACTGCCGTATTCTTGATTTATTAAGACTTTCCCCATTTTTGTTTTTTATTTTCAGAAAACATTGACGAGCCCTGTTTTTGCTAAGGGAACTCTCTTTAAGATTTGTTCTTTATTTTATGTATGTGAGTGTTTAATTGCAGATATGTATATGTACCCTGCGCATGGCTAGTGTCCACGGAGGCCAGAAGAGGCTATCTTTGAGGCCTCTGAGATGTCGTGATGGTGACCATGAGCTGCCGTGTGGGTTCTGGGAACTGAGTCCAGGCCCTCTGTGAGAGAAAGCAGTAGATGCTCTTAACTGCTGAACTCTCTCTCTCTCCAGCCCCTGTAGAAGGTTTTCTTTTACAAAGCACCATTAAGAGAAGATTAAAGCGTAGCTGGGCAGTGGTGGTGCACGCCTGTAATCCCAGCACTCTGGGAGGCAGAGGCAGAGACAGGTGAATTTCTGAGTTCGAGGCCAGCCTGGTCTACAGAGTGAGTTCCAGGACAGCCAGGACTATACAGAGAAACCCTGTCTCAAAAAAACCAAATCCAAAACAAAACAGAACAAAACAAAACAAAAAAACCAAAGAAAATATTAAAGCTCTGTTCTGTCTCTTTCATCCTTCTGCAGCTCCATCGAGCCTCTGTACCTCACTTATGGAATCATCTTTGCCTGCGGCTGCTCCTTTGCCTACCAGCCGTCACTGGTCATTTTGGGACACTACTTCAAGAAGCGCCTTGGACTGGTCAACGGCATCGTCACGGCCGGCAGCAGCGTCTTCACAATCCTGCTCCCTCTGCTCTTGGGGAATCTGCTCAGCAGCGTGGGCCTCTCTAACACACTGCGGGTCCTCTGCATCTTCATGTTTGTCCTCTTTCTGGCTGGCTTTACTTACCGGCCTCTTGTTCCCAGCGCCAAAGAGAAAGAGAGTGGGGGCAGCAGAAGCTCCTTCTTTTCCAGGAGAAAGCTTAGTCCTCCAAAAAAAATCTTCAACTTCTCCCTCTTCAAGGAGACAGCCTACGCAGTGTGGGCTGCTGGGATCCCACTCGCACTTTTTGGATACTTTGTGCCTTATGTTCACTTGGTAAGTGTGCATACCTTTGGCTCTGTTGGTAATCAATATCATCAGGTCACCCAGGGAGCAAGACGTGCCAGATCGAAGTCTGCTCCAGACTCTGGGAATGAAAAGTCTTTCAAACCAGAACAGTTCCCCCATCAGACAATCAAACAAAGGGTCTATGGTATGCCTCAGAGTCTTTAAAATCCCAAACACAGTTTTTAAAAGGGCAGCTAAAATCTTGGAATGAATTACATCAAGGTAAGATATATGAAATGGGTAAGATGTCTTAATGGAGAAGGGTGTTTGCTGCTGAACCTGACAGCCTGGGTCTGATGTCTGGAACCCTGCTCCCTCCCGCCCCCCCCCCCACACACATCATGGGAGGAGGGGACCAGCTCCTGAAGGTCACCCTCTAACCTTCTCTGCCCAACTGGGAACCCCTTTCCCACCCCCAGTAAGTAAATGTAATAAAAAGAGCTGATAGATCACTTCCATAAGGAGCTCCCTGTTCCTGTTCAGGGATGAACTGAGTGTAATGACCTTGCTAATAGTAATGATTTTGAACAGATAGATGCAGTGACTAACACAAAGAAACATTGTATCTATTTGTGAGATATTTCTGGGAAAACAAGAATTCTCATCAGAGAAGTATTTGAGAAATGACAGGGAAGATTTAAATTGTATGGGAAATTAGGATTTCAAGTGCTCAGCCATTTCTATCGTTTTTTTTTTTTTTTTTTCAATGTCAGTAGTCAGCCTGCTTCACCAACTTGCAGTATCAAGGTATTTGCCCTAGGCAAAATAGACTCAAAGGTGCGCGCTCTCTCTCTCTCTCTCTCTCTCTCTCTGTGTGTGTGTGTGTGTGTGTGTGTGTGTGTTATCTTCCTCTTCTTCCTTCTCCTTCTTCTCCTTGTGGTCCTCCTCTTCCTTTTTTTCTTTCCTCTGTTGTGGAAAATAAACCTAGTTCAACAATGAACAAAAAGGCATTTGCTTCTGTTTTTCTTTTGTGTATATACTAACTACCTGTGTGGACCTGCGTGGGCTCTTTGTTTGTGTGTTGTTTGTTTGTTTGTTTTTGTTTAAACCTTATAGTCTACTTTGGGACTTTAACAGTTGCTCACCAAGTTATGAGGCCTAGAGAATCAGCCAACAGCAGCACCACAGTTCCTCAGTGGGTTCCTGTGCAGTTCAGAAGGAAACGGAGTCAGGGAGTCATGATGAGGGAGGGGGGGACCGGTCTGGATTTAAGAATAGTTTTGCTGTATGAATTCTCTGCTGAGGACAAGCTAGAACGGCAGGAAGCAGCTAGGCTGGCAGTGGAAATGCATGGGCAGGCCTGGGGGCAGCATGGGAGTCGGGTGTGGCATTCCTAGTAAGTAGTCCTTCCTCATTCTTTCAGGAGCTTCTACAACCATCGAATTCGGCTTTTTTAGAATATGGGTCTGTTGAGAAAGAACCAGCTTTACCAACCTACCTCTGATACAATCTCTTGGTTGAGGAAACATTTACTGTGTATCTCCACACCCCCTCCAACCCCCAACCCCTGTTTTGAGGCTGTCTGTGTAGCTCAGGCTGTCTTTGTGAAATTTCCTTCCTCTGCCTCCTTACTTATAGGCATGCGTCACTAAGCCGAACGTTTTTCTTTTTTAATTCTCTTTGTATTAAAAGATGAAAATACTCAGAGAAATGGCCATATCTGGTTATAAGGCTTACAGTTAGTTAATTTCACATATTACTTAATCTGGCCCTTATAATAAACCTATAGGGTAGGCAAAGTAAATAATTTTAACCCCTGGTTTACAGATTCACAGGAGAAAGATAGTTTTTGCTTAGAGAAATAGAAACGGTTTTATGGCCTTGGGCCTTCAGCATGAAGTGCCATGCTCACATTGCAGCTTTGATTAACTGGGGATGGATTTTTCAGTCCGCATTTCTTTGAACTTCAGGAGCGTCATGAAGTGCTCTCTTGACTCTGCCCATAATTTGAAAGACAATGTATATGTTTATTCTCAAAGCAAGTTTGGGAATTTTATTTTTTGCATGTGATGTAGTGTGTGTGTGTGTGTGTGTGTGTGTGATCTTTTGTAGCTTAGATTGACTTTGAACTTCTGGTCCTAATGCCTCGTCTCTCAAGTACAGGACACCGGTATGTACCACCATAACTAGTTGCAGTTGACTTTTTTAAAAGGAAGAATTAGAAACCTCTCTTTTAAGCCTATTTGCTTACAATTTTAATTTATGGATGCAAGTCTCCTGGATCAGATTAGGTGACTCATTAGTTTCTAAGCAATTCTGCCCTTCCGGAGAGCCAGGCCTCAATCCTGAGTGTTCCTTAGCTCCTCTCCTGTGGACATCACGCCCTGATAGAGTCAGGGAATTCTGGTGGCTTGCCGTTCAGAGTCTATCTGGAATCTGACCACTTTTCACTATCATTAGCACCCACACTCTAGCCCAGGCCGCCTCCGTGAGGAGGTCACGGGACAACTTGGAGGAGTTAGTTTCTCCATCGTGCGGGTTCCTCATGTTGAACTGGGCCTGTCATCTCAATGATTCGCCAGTGTTCTCACCCGCTCCACGAGTTGATATATGATGCACAATTGTTCTAAACCTTCATTGTTTTTAAACTGTATGGTTTGTTGCATAGGTCCTAAAATGTCTTAATTTCTGTGTTGTGGTTGCCAAGGTAGTTAAACCTGTATAAGTAAGTAAGCGGCCGCCAGGCTATTCCTGTCTTATTGGTACTGGATTATATTTGTTTGCTGACATTAATGGCTATGCTTTTCATAAGAGAATGCTAACAAAAGCTTTGTGGATGGATCTTAGATGGTTATTACAGGAGAACTAACTGCTTTCAATGTCCACGAGGGCAGCCGTTGCAGGATTAACATTCTTGTCCCCTGTATACGACACTCGGGGGCCCCTATTAATATGTTATACTTCCTGCTTCCCACAGTTAACTTTAGAGAGGTTTTATAAGAACTTAATTCTGATGCAGCAAAGTGAGGGATTTTTGATCAAAATTCCTTTTGGTATTTTACCCCCAAGGGATAGTTTTAGTATGCCTACATTTTATTCTCTTAGTTTTCCTTTTTTTTTCCATTAAAAATATACATCATATGTAATCTTAAAAGGAAAAAAATCTAATGACCGTGAAGTGGCTTACAAGATTCTGCGTGGGCTGGCCTCTCCTGGTGTGCTGCTTTGCTCTACTTACATGTGCGTAAGGCAACAAACCGCCTGAGTTCTATAGTCATCTGGCCACAAGTGAAGATTTCTCCCCTACCCAGCATTCCAAACTCCTCACACCTGCCCTTTTCCTTTTTCCTTTTTATTAAATAGCTCTTAATAGTTCCGCATATGTTTTAATAATTGCACATCTACATATTTTGCTAGGATGTGAATCCCATGGAATTAGTATCTTTTTCTGTTTGACTTGATGATAGTTCTCAAAGAAAATAGCACAGTGTCTAGCACACAGTAGATGCTCAAACATTGGTTGGATGGTGAGCTATATTATGCATAAGTCTAAAGGGACACATGTAGTATTTATAGTCTTACCGTATTGCTCTTTAAACTCCTTTACATTCTTGTCATAGTGAAACTCATTCAATGAGCTCAAACTCAGAAAACCCAAGAATAGTGAAATAACCACCAGTGTGGACAGTTGGTGGGAGGACAGATGTGGAGCCTGCTGCTCTGATGCTCACTGTATAGATCTATACTGACACGACAAGGCGGATCGGCAGTTCTGTCTCTAGAGGAGCTGCCTTCATACCAGCTGAAAACCTCAAAGCCTGAGATGGTGTCTGTGGGGACAGATCTTGGGTGAGGAACTGTAGCAGGGCCACAGATCATCGTAACTTGGGTCATGTCCGTCTAGAAATGACAGTGACTCTCTAAGTCTTCTACTGTTGTGAACCGGTCCCTTCTGAGTGTGAAGGTGACAGTTTAGTTTCAGTTGCTGTCGTTGTCTCTTATCAGTGGAGACACTGAGGCTCAGCACCTGTTTTCTTTGACTCGATACTAGCCACTGGGTTTTGGTTTTAGGCTTTAGGCTTTAAATGACAAAAAGTCTTTATCAAGATGACGGGCTTGTACGTGGAAAATATGTAATATATTATTCATTAGCTACATTACAAAATGTTTTGAGACAAGATCTTACTGTGTAGCCTAGGCAGGTTTCAGAATTTTTGTTTGTTTTTTTTTTGTTTGTTTGTTGGTTGGTTGGTTTGAGACCGGGTCTTTCTGGGTAACCCTGGCTGTACTGGAATTCACTCTGTAGACCAATCCGGCTTCCAACTCATAGAGAACCTGCCTCTGCCTCCATAGTGCTGGGATTAAAGTTGTGTGCCACCATCCCTGACTTGGTTTCAAATTTTTAATCTTTCTAGTTTACCCTCTCAAATATAGGGGTTATAGACATAGCATACATCATCATGGCCAGCCAGCACTAGTTTTCTTTCTTTTTTTTTTTTTAAAGAAAAATATATAGATTGTTTTTTGTGGTAGATGGTTCCCAAAGAAACTTTGACCTGGTAGAGATAGCCCATTTATGTGCCATAAGATGGTAGATCATTTGCCTGCTAACAGGGCAATTACGTGGATTCCTAAGTCCACTTGTAATTGGGAATAAACAAGTTGTACTTTTAAAGTAGAATCACCCCAAGGCAAAAAGCACGTAAATGGGGTATGTAGCTCTTTAAGAGATACTGCTCTGATTTCGATAGTGCCAGATGTTATCAGGGTGTGTCGTGGGCATTGCACGGCTGGGACACTGGAGGAGCTCAGCCGCTCTATTGACTCGGCTCCAGCCAGATCATGTGGTGCAGAGCCATGCAAGTAGGAGAAACAAGCAGCCTTTTATCTTTCCATGACTTCCCTAGAGGCAGGTTCTGTGCAAACTCATGCAGAATGGATTGTATGGAACATTTTCAGAAGCCGTATAGCATTTCAGTGAGTGCAGTGGGAGCACAGAGCGCAGGCGTGGGGCTGGGGAAGGTCGCTGACTTACGCTCAGCACTGAGACTGGAATGGGCATCAGACGTGTGGCAAAGCCCTGGCTCACTCTGCAGGTTGGTCTGGAGCTGCTTTCCAGCCACACTAGAGTGACTGACACCCGTTCTATTTGTCCTGCAGACTCCTCTCACGTGAGAACACAGGCAGGGGTCACCTAGCTATCCTAATGCTGGGGGCATGGTTTGCAACCAGAGAAAGGACTGAAGGGAACTAGTTCTAAAGTAGCAGAATAAGAGGACCTGTGTGGCCCTCTTCCTAACTCCTATATCCTCTCTTCTGATGGGCAAGTCATCTGAATATGAGAAAATTAAATCCATAGACGGTTACTTTCCGTAGCTGTCACAAGCAGAATATGAACTTCAAAGTACTTTAGGTTCAGTTTTATTTTCTACAATAAATGTTAGCCATAACAAAACAGAAATGAACACATACAAATGTATAGTAAGATGCATATCCTAAATTCGATTAACAAATCACTATTGTAAGAAAATGTAAGAGCTTAAAGGGCCTCAGTTTAGGGACATCTGAGCCTGCAGCAAAAGGCTCTACAGAGTCAGTGTGCTGGGAAAATAACTGCTCTTCTCTCTTGCTAGTAAGTGGTTTCACCAGGGTTTTTTTTTTTCTTTCTTTCTTTGTATTTAAATATACATTGGGCTTTACTTGTTAAAATGTATCATGCTTCTGGGTAATAACAGTTTTAATTGTAATATAGGTATTGGCTCATGCAGCATCCCTCCAGTAGTATCAAAGTTTATTCAAGTTTCACAGTCCTATGTTGCACTAATGAGGTAGGGGCCTCACATACTTTTTATATAAACTGAAAATGCATTGTTATGACACAGGATGAATAGGGCTATAAATCTTAATTGGAAACATCGCTCCTTTGCAAGATTCTGCTTGGAGACCTGCTTTTGCTTGATTTACAAGGAGGCTTTGGACAGTGGAGAAAGTTGCTTAAGCAATTTTACCTTAGCTCCCCAGTTACAGGACATCTTTTCTGAGAAGCCCCTGCCGTCAGCAATTGCTAATTCTCAGGAGTATGGAAGAGAAGGGACACTAGCCTTCCTGTGAATTAGCGCCTCAGTGAATCTTTGACCCCCAGAGAGAGCTTCAGAGCTGTCTGTTTCCCACTGTGCGGCCCTCCCTTCGTCCCTGTTGTCCCTTTCTATCCTGTCCCGCATGACAGCTCGCTCACAGACAGGAACTTTATATTCCCTCATAACGCATTGGGAAAAAAAGCTCACCTTGGAGGCATGAAATTGAAACATGGGCAGTTATGCAACCCAGCTATCTGCAGCCACGTTAGCCGAACAGATTCTTGGCATAACATGACTGCAAGAACAGCTGCACCACCCAGGCTTCAGAGCACAGTTTAGTTAACTCTGCGTGTCTGTTCTCAGGCCATGCAAGGGTTTGCTTTAAACCAGTGGTCTCTAAACAAATGCAACATTGATCGATACTGTTTTTCCACATGTCTGTTTTAAGCTCCTGTTTTGACTAACACTTGTTTTCCACCCCACTGAAATGTGTCCACAGCATCAGGGCTCTCACGTGGCCAGAGGAGAACCAGGGTTGTTAGTGTACTCAGGACTGTCTCCCTGCTGCACGGAAGAGCCAGGAATTAATTATCTGGGTATTCTGAAGAGCCTGACTTTTAAAGAAAAATATTTAAATGCTTTCCAGAAATACATAACAGTGATGTAGGGGTAACAGGAATTGTACAGGCTGTATAATAATGCTGCTTTTGCTGTGTAGGACAGGAAGAGGAACAAACGCACCGAAAGCTGAACTACTTGCCAAAATTCTCATAGAAGCAATACAACAGAGTGTAATGTTTTGTTTTAGTTTTGTTGCTGTTTTTTGAATCTGTGGGGAAAATAGACCCTTCTTATAGCCTGAGCTGTAAATGTGCCCACTGTGGAATGGGGTTGTCAGGAATGAAGTCCGCTTTCATCTTGCCCTGGCTGACACAGCGGAGGGCCCAGCTCTTCAGTGTCGCTAGTGACAGTTGCCTCCTTTCTGGATATGCTCAGAACTCAGGTTGTCATGTGAGTGGCCTTTCCAGAGAACACAAGGCTCACAATAAGACCCTTCTATTTTGCCTGTGGTTCGCTGGTCAGGAGTGACTGCTGATGGTACTGCTGCTTCTCCTCTCTCTTCTTCTCTCTTTTCTTTCGCTCCCTCCCCTTCTCTCTTTCTTTCTTGATTTGTGTTTTGAGATATTTTCTCTCTGTATTCCTGGCTGTCCTGCAACTCACTGTATGGCTAAGCCTGGCCTTGAACTCATAGAGGTGCCCACCCCCTGCTCCAAGTGCTGGGATTAAATGTGTGCACCGCCATGCCTAGCTTTGCTTCAGTATCCTGACTCTACCCAGGTACCAGCTTTTTCTGAAGGAACAACATCTACCACCATTACCTCCATCACCACTGTCACCACCGTCACCTCCATTACCACTGTCACCACCGTTACCACAGTCACTACTGTTACCTCCGTTACCACCATTACCGCTGTCACCACTGCCTCTCACTGTTAGACGAGGGCTTTAAGGACATGAGAGTTTCACTTTGCTCACAGGTTGCGAGGTTCTAGTCTACACTGGCTTTAACATGTACTTAGGATAGATTTTCCACTGTGTCGGGGTCATCTGTCCTTGTCCACGTGTGACTTGTTTTTTTGGTTTATTTTTTATTTACATTTCAAATGATTTCCCCTTTTCTAGCCCCCCACTCCCCGAAAGTCTAAACAGATTGCACTGAACAGATACAGAGTGCCTGTTGTGCACCTCCGGCAACCCAGGTGTGGGGCTGTCTCTCAGGCATGTATGGATACAGCGTCTCTAATGGTGAAGGGACAGCAAGGACATTCTGTGTGTCCTGTTAGGATTCAGAGGACTTGGGGAGCCTAGGACATAGAACGTCTGTAGTCTGTCTTTAAAGCCCAACAAAGGTCGAAAACTTAACCAATTTAATTTTTTTCCTTGAGTATTATATTAAAAACCTGAGTGTTGAAATTTCAAAATCTTAGCCACTCTAGGATGCAAGCACCATGTTTCCCTCCGTGTGTGTAAACTCTTGTAGGAGTCCTCCAGTACTGCTCGTGACTCTGAACGGCCTCTTGCTGTGCTCCTGCATTTTCATTGCTGTCTGTGTTTTTCTAGCTTTTCTAACCTTGCGTTTATTTCCCTTCAGATCTCAACATCTGCTGCACTTTGACTTTTCAGGTTAGTGCCAATTTGCCTCCTGCTATTTTTCTTTTCTTTTCTTTTCTTTTCTTTTCTTTTCTTTTCTTTTGTCTTCTCTCTCTTCCCTCCCTTCCTTCCTTCCCTTCCTTCTTTCCTTCCTTCCCTCCCTCCCTCTCTCTCTCTCTCTCTCTCTCTCTCTCTCTCTCTCTCTCTCTCTTTCTTTCTTTCTTTCTTTCTTTCTTTCTTTCTAGCTTAATGTAGACAGTATGCGCCAGCATTCTCCTGCTTGAGGAGACTAAGACTCTGTACTCTGCCTACTGTGACTTATTAATGGTGAACTTGTATATTCACAAAACATTTGTCAAAACACGTTTAGCTTGGGATTTTTTAAAAGAAGAGCATTTTGGAAAATAAAATAATGCATGGTATAGGGACTTGGAGAAAGGGAAGGCATGATTGATAAATGTAGACTCTAGAAAACATACTGCTCACAATAGATTAAAGCAGACCTGTTACCAGGCGTGGTTGAGCATGCTTGCCATCCCCGCACTTGGGAAGTGGAAGCAGAGACCAGATCAAAGCTAGGCTGGGCTATGTCAGACTCCAACTTAAGAAAAGAAAGAAGCACAGCAGAATAAGTAAATGTAAAAATCAGACCTGCTGCTTTTAGCAAGGCAGAACAAGTTCATCATGTGCCTCCATTTGTAGCTGGCCAGAGTGAATATGTACAGCTATTTCTACAGTAATCTTTAGAGATAGATAATGCATGGTTGACACTGCCATGAAATCACCCATGGAAAGCAGGCCCGTCCTCTACATGATCTGAGATTTATAGTGAAAAGGGGGTTTGCGTGTGTTTAGGACTAATCTTAAAGGGAAGCGCTGCAGAACTGTAGTTTCTTTCAGCCCCTGAGTTGCCTGGTGTATTTAATGTCAGTCTGGGAAAGGCTGGTCAAAACTGGATTTTGTTTACAGAAGTAGCTGGGGACTTGTGTGGAGAAGTGGGAAGAAGGAACAGATAGGGGAGGACGGGTGTCCACAGCAGGCCAGTCTCCTGTTTGCTGCTGCAGACCCCGGCGTAGCACATGCCTGGCATGTATTTTTTTTTTTAAATAGATTTTAGGTTGTGTTTATATACTTTACATTTTAATAAATCTCTATTGTTTCTGTGGTTTTTCTTTATTCTTTGATATGTAACCCATGCCATTTTCCAAGAGAAAAATCTTCATCTTATAGAGAAAAAAAAATTAGTAAGATTTAGATTCGTTCCATATTTAGAGCATTTAAGAGATTTACAAAGGGACCAGCACGATGGCTCAGAGAGTAAAAGGTGCTTGCCGTGTAAATCTTATGACCTGAGTTCAATCCACAAACCACACATAAGGGTAGACAGAGTAAAGTGACTTCCACGTAGTGCTATGACTTCCACGTGTGTGCTGTAGCATGTGCACCTACCCACATACAATGTACACACAACAACAATAATAATGAATGCCCTTTTTTTTAAAGATATATATATATATGGATGGTAAGAGATACAGCCTTGCTCATGTAAAACATGTCCCTAAGCCTTGCACCTTTCCCCAGCTGCCTCCAGTAGAACCAGGGTGACCACAGCCCAGCAACTAGGCTAAGATGTCTGTGCTTCTCTGGGCCCAAGCATACAACCATGCAATTTAAAATGCTGGCATCTCACCAGATGCGTTGGCACACACCAGCAATTCCAGGATTCAAGAGGCTAAGGTGTGTATGGGTGTCACCAGTTCCAGGTCACATAGTAAAACCTTTAAAAATCTTAACAAAACCTCACAAGCCCCCAAATAACAAAATGCTGTTATGTATTAATGATTGGATTTGTGGTTGATTAAAATGTCTTCAGTATAAATCTAGGGCATCAGCCTGCTTGATCAGTTCTTTCTTTATGTGAGCACATGGCTTTCTTTATAAAACCCCTGCCTTCAGGGCTTTTCACAAAGCCTGTCTTTATCCTTACTAATTTTTCCTCAGAGGAAAATTGTTAGCTAGATGTTGATTCCTTCAGCACAATTGTGTCTCTTGGGGTCTACTTTCTCCACTCTTCAGCCTCAGGGTCTTCTCTAACCCTGAAGGTAGAAATGCCCAGGACTAGGGATCACATAATGCCTGTCCCCCTCTTCCTCCAGAGACAGGATCTAGGCTCTGCATGACTTTCAGCAACCCTGTATCCTGCACCCAGGCCGACTCCTACCCCCACTGCTTCCCCTGTATCCTGCACCCAGGCCGACTCCTACCCCCACTGCTTCCCCCGTATCCTGCACCCAGGCCAACTCCTACCCCCACTGCTTCCCCTGTATCCTGCACCCAGGCCGACTCCTACCCCCACTGCTTCCCCTGTATCCTGCACCCAGGCCGACTCCTACCCCCACTGCTTCCCCCGTATCCTGCACCCAGGCCAACTCCTACCCCCACTGCTTCCCCTGTATCCTGCACCCAGGCCAACTCCTACCCCCACTGCTTCCCCCGTATCCTGCACCCAGGCAGAGTCCCACCCCCACTGCTTCCCCTGTATCCTGCACCCAGGCCGACTCCTACCCCCACTGCTTCCCCTGTATCCTGCACCCAGGCCGACTCCTACCCCTACTGCTTCCCCTGTATCCTGCACCCAGGCCGACTCCTACCCCCACTGCTTCCCTTGTATCCTGCACCCAGGCAGAGTCCCACCCCCACTGCTTCCCTTTCTCCTCCAGAGTAATCTGCCTCTGCACACACTGGAGTTTTCTCTTGATGTTGTTGAGACAGGGTCTTGTGTATCTCAACCTGGTCTGGGTCTGTGTAGCACGCGATGACCTTGCACTCCCAATCTTCCTGTCTGTCTATCGGCTGAACACTAGGATTACAGGTGCTGGAGATGGAATCCAAGACCTCATGCAAGCCAGGCAGGCGCTCTGTCAAATGAGATGAAAAAAAAAAAAAAAAAAATAGAAAAGTTGAACCTGTAACATTAGAGAAAAATTTAAAAAAAAAGAAAAAAGAAAAAGAAAGATAATGTTGGTTATACGCTACAGCATCCGTGAAACTTGATGACATCATGCTTAGTAAAATAAGGATAACTGAAAGACAGATGCTCTCCATGTAGATGGAGTACCTACAGTAAGTAGTCAGTCATATTTGGGAGACATAGAATAGTAACATCTAGAGCAGGGAGGGGTCATGGGAAGGCAAGAGCTAGAGGTCCAGTTGGGGGGAAAATTCCTAGAAAGCGGCTAATGAGGGCACTTGTCTCAGCATCTGGGGAGCTGGAGGAGGAGGAGGAGGAGCACAAGTTCAAAGCCAGCCTTTGATGACACACAGTGACACTCCAAACGAGCCAAATCACATCAAACCTTAGCCACCCACCACAACAACAGCTTACTCAATAAGAACTGACTTCTAAATCAGGAAAACCGTAACTAGAGAATATTTTAATAACTAGCGGTATTTATGAATCTTTTGTCATTGAAGGGGAAATAGAACTAACTTAAAGGGTTTTTATGATAAACTGGCTTATTGATATCCTGGCCAGGAACATTAAATAAGTAAAGCTATTGTTGCTCTGAATCCTAGGGACTTAGTTATGAGCTCTGATTTCATCCTTTCTGAGTTTAGCATGAATCTGTGTTGACTTCCAGACACTAAGCTCAGCGGGCTTCTGTTGCAGTTGTTCAGTCTGGGCGATTTTTCCAAGTCTGTGTGACTCTGCTGTTGATGAAAGGCCCTATAACCATACCTGGCTCACCACCACATCCCTGTTGATGAAGTCTTTGCAGCTGTTCTGTGTTCTTGGGCTGCTCCTCATAGCCTGGCTGCTCTGTGCCTGAGCCCAGCGCCATCTTCATAGTTGCAGGTTAACACAGAATCATGGCTCTTTGTGTCCCTGTGCACTAGCTAGGAACTAGGAATCCTAGAGCGTGAATCTGATATGCCAAGAATGGATGCTGAAGAAAAACCTTCAGAATCAAAACCAGAGCTGGGTGAGATCAAGGCACTCTGGAGATGATAGCTAAACCCCTTTCATTATTCTAGAACTAGAAATGATGGTGGACGTGTTTTCGCTCTGAGGCTGCCTGCATATACCCAGCTGCTTGAGCCCCCGAGGGCAGGGACTACAGTATGGGCAGCCATGCCAGCCTAGAGTGTTTGTTTCTGTTTGGTAACTTTCAAATCACCTGGCATGAACAGTGACAGAGTAAACAATATCAGCTTACTTAAAAACCCTCGTCTACTTTCTGTTGTAAGATAAAGTCTTCCTTAAAATTCTAAAATTCAAGATCATTTACATCCAAGGTTATCATTTTCCTGCAGTGCCGGAGATGGGCCCTCAGGCATTTTGAGTACTAATAAATAAAATTGAGTGCTTCAAATAAAATTAAAGGCTATTTGACAAGCATCTAAATCCAAACTGGGCTTGGTTAATTATTCAACCAGAAATTCTAAATTTTACTAAATCTTAATATTATTTATGTGATGCTGTCAAAGAAATATATTTGCATATATATGTATATACAGTCTTTTTTACTCACAGGAAATTACTTTTTTAAGACTAGCAGAGGAAAATAGCAAATGCTTTTAGAAAAATGTTTAGTTAGAAAATGCTTTCAAAATTGGACTTTAAAAAAAATCCTCTTCCTTTCCACCCATTAAGTAATCTATTAAGTGATCTTTATTCCAGAAAGCTTTTTTTTTCCTGTTGTTTTTCCTGTCTTAATGGTACTATGTCATTATCAATACCATGGAAACCCATTTTAATGAAATGGAAAGAGTGGTTGTTTAAAAAACAAACAGAATCAGCAGAGATGCCTTCTGGAGTCCTGGCAGGCCAAAGGTCAATTTCCACCCCAGTCAGGTGCTGAGGAGGCAGTAGCTACCCAGACTCTGAAAAAACAACTCCCCGGCAGCCTAAAGATGTTAGTCCTTAAAGTGCGGCAAGCAAGGCGGGCTTCCCTCTCAGCATATCTGTGTGTTCATCTCAAAGTACGGTGGGTCCGATGTCACAGAACAAAGTGACATTTTGTGGTTCTCCTTCTCTGTCCATGAAGTGCTAGTTCAGTATTTTGGTCTAAGAGAGTTAATTTTGTCCGAATTCCGTTTCTGCGGTCAACTGCAGCGCACCCTGGTACCACCTCCCATGGCTAGCTTACCGGTATGGCGTGCTCTGGCCAAGCTGCCCTTTAATTTACCTCTGCATTTCCCTTTTTAAAAAGCAAAAGCAAAGATAGAACAAGTTTGTAAAAAGAAACACTAAGCCTGTTCCATTCAGATTTCTGACACTCCAGCCTTGAAGCCAAAGGGTAGCTTAAAGTTTGGCGTTGTGACTAATTCTGAGATTAACTATTAACGACTCTTAGCAGGGGTTCGACTCCCTTTCAAAGGCACTAGTTTTGTTTTGTTTTGTTTTGTTTTTTAAAGGGGCCAGGCTCTTTTCTTTGATTTCGGCTGTTAAAGAAATAGTGCTGACTAAACTCCTGAACTCTGGAGGCAGAAGAATTTGAGATTGGGATGGCTTGGGTCATACAGTAAAAAGAACATGTATTTAAACCGCATGGTCTTCTAGAGTTATGGGATAGCTTTTTAACATTTTAGATGGAGATACACATATTTTTTTTTTACTTTTAAATTTATTCATCTGCTAGGTTAACTTATTTTTTGTCTGTATGAATGTTTTTTCTTGCATGTACATCTATGTACCACTTGCATATCTGGTGCCTAGAGGATAGAAGAGGGCGTCAAAAAAAACCCTGGGACTGAAGTTACTGGTGGTTGTGAGCCGACATGTGGGTTCTGAACCCAGGTTCTCTGCAAGAGCAAATATTCCCCTTAACCCCTGAGCCCCTTATTCTAGGTTTTTAATCCAAGGACTAAACCCATAGCTGGCCTGAAACTAAGCAGACAAAGCTGGCCTTGATGTTATGGCTGTTCTCCTGCCTCTCTCCCAAGTCCTGAGATACAGGCGTGTGCCACCACACCCATCAAGATGAGTATGTATGTATGTATGTATGTATGTATGTATGTATGTGTGTATGTGTGTGTGTGTATGTGTGTATGTATGTATGTGTATATATATTTGGTTTTTTCGAGACAGGGTTTCTCTGTATAGCCCTGGCTGTCCTAGAACTCACTCTGTAGACCAGGCTGGCCTCGAATTCAGAAATCCACCTGCCTCTGCCTCCCAAGTGCTGGGATTAAAGGTGTGGGCCACCACCACCCCCTGGCGAGTATATTTTTAGAAACTACTCTCAACCACATGCAAACAAGAGGCAGGAGGCTCACGCTGCTGAGCTCTGGTGTAGATAGCAGTGAGGAGAAATATAATCCCTTTAGGAAGTAGAGAGTTAAAGCCGGTTTGAATTCCAGAGTCACCCAAACATTTCAAAGCATTCATTAGCCCAGTTTTAGCTGAACCATGCAAACTAGAGATACAGGTTTTCTTCCCCCCCCCCCCCCCACCAAAGAATTTATTCTAGAAATCAGGCAAATGTGCATGCTCGCCTGTTCTTCCCAGTGTGATGATGTACATCTCAGGAGCAAGGACAGGTAGATGACTAAGAAATCAAAATTGCCACAAACCTGGCAAACCATGACAAACGGTGGCCAGAATCTTGTCACCCTTCCAGAGAGCACTGTACGCGGTGGCAGCTGTGGACGACCGAAACTGGAGCATCTGGGGTTTTAGGTTTTTGTGTCCTTTTGTTGTAGTTTTCAAGGACTTTCCTTCCTCTCACCGCCCGCAGTGTCCTCTGGAGCTGCTCCTGTGGTGGATTCTGACCGCACCCCTCCATACTGCCTTTACTAACACTTCATAGCGAGTCACTCACTTGTTACTTCAAGTCCACTGTCCAGATTGTTTTTGCTTTTTCTTCTGTTTTGAAGGGTTTCAGAAATTTCATTCTCTATTCTTCAACAGTGTACACTCTAACTTATATACACTAAAATTCCTCTATCACGTTCTTTATGTGACCCGCTATATACACATTATATGGAAGATCGTGGGCAAAAGGCACTTATGCCCTTAAGTGTGCATGCATGTATGAAGAAGGGTCAGTGATAGCTAGTGATCTTGTTTCATAGCCAAAGAACAGAAATGAGGAGAATCCAGGCCTTTCTGACCTAAGGCATTTGTGGTCTGCAGGTTTGTGCAGCTACTGGATTCTGCCGGAGCACCACTGGGTTGGACAGTGGCTATCCATTTAGTTTGCTTTCATGCCTGAGTATCTGCGAGCCAAAGCTTTCTGCCGTGTTTTCTCAGGGGAAGAGGTCTCCATTCCCGTGTGTCTTGTACTGTGACTCCCCTGTGGGAGAGGTGAAGGGAGGGCCGCAGAGAGGCTATTCTAGTGTGGTGACTGACTTCATAAGCTGTGCCTTGAAAAAATGCGATCTCTTTTGCCCTCCGTTGTCTGATCAGAAAAATGCCGTGGATTCTAACAAGGACCCACTGTGTAGTCCCGTCGAAGATGGTTAGGGGAAAGGTGAACTGAAGTGTGTGGTCTTGTTGCTCATGGATATAGAATGGGTGCATATTCTATGATGTGAGTTCTTGGTTATCTTTGGCTATCGAGACAGTAAGTTTCACACAGTATAAGACCAGCTTCTGTGGTCAGCAAAGCTGTTGTCGCTTGAATGGTGGAAAAGTGTCTTACGAGCAAGTGATGCTCAAGATGTTGCCAGAGGTATTTAGTTCCATGTTAAAGTCGACATCGCAATACAAGATACATGCTTCTGCCATAAAGATGCATTCAGATAAGTCTAAAGCTAAAGCCCAGGGTGGAGGTGGCTCAGCGGGGCCGTGTGCTCGCCCCAAGCCTGAGGAGCTGAGTCCCACCCCAGAACCCATGTGGTGGAAGGAGAGAGCTCACTGTTGACAGTCATCCTCTGACCTCCACACGTGTGCTGTGGTGTGTGTGTGTGTGTGTGTGTGTGTGTGTGTGTGCCTTCTGCCACACACTCACAGTAAAAGATGTTTTGTGGTTTTTTGTGTTGTTTGTTTGTTTGTTTGTTGGATTTGGTTTTTTCGAGACGGTTTCTCTGTGCAGCCCTGGCTGTCCTGGAACTCACTCTGTAGATCAGGCTGGCCTGGAACTCAGAAATTCACCTGCCTCTGCCTCCCAAATGCTGGGATTACAGGCATGCGCCACCACCGCCCAGCGAGATCCCTTTTCTAAAAGATGACTTACTTATTGTTGTTAACAATTAAACTCATTCTACCGTAGAACACCCCTTCCCCAGTAAAGTTCACTTTAAACAACAGATCCCAAAATAATATCTCCTGAATAAGTACTAGGCTCTAGTATAAGCGTTCTGTTTGCTTTATAACTGAGTTAGAGAAGTATGAAAGTATTCTATATTTTTCTGTCTCTGCCCACACGAGTATTAGAAATACCAGTTTTGCCCTATGCTGTGCTTTCTGTTAAACAGAGAGCATGATAGTATCCAGAGGATGGGAATGGGCAGAAGTTCATAAGCCAGATAGCAGCCTTCCTAGAGGCTCAGCCAAACCTACTTGGTACTACTGCCTCCGCGAGGAGGGACACAGACCCGCACCCACACAGTGTATCTTGTACAGTCCCTCACCTAATAACCAAACACACTCTTAGTTCGAAGGTTTGGAGGGAAGAAGTTTTAGAAGTTGATGTCCTTTTTTTACTTACGTGATACTGACACAAATTTGATGTAGTAGTGTTCTTTATCATTAAAGAACTAAGTTTCTAATTAAGGTAAAATTGTAATTTATTAAATTTAATAAATAAAATAATATATAAAATAAAATATATAATAAATTAAACTATTAAAAATTATTAGTATATATTCATTATACAAAATAGTGGGTTTCATAACTGATCATGTGAGTGATCATAAATGTGTTTTATATACTTCTAACATTCACACTCACATTACCTAGCCTCTTTCAAAAGAATCTTAAATATCTTACCTTATTATTTCTTATAAATAGATTGGGGGGAAGGTTAAAAAACTCAAGGAGTTGCTGGGCAGTGGTAGCACACGCCTGTAATCCCAGCACTCTGGGAGGCAGAGGCAGGTGGATTTCTGAATTCCAGGCTAGCCTGGGCTACAGAGTGAGTTCCAGGACAGCCAGGGCTACACAGAGAAACCCTGTCTCAAAAAAACAAATCCAAAACACCAAAAAAACAAAAAACAAACAAACAAACAAACAAACAAAAAAACCTCAAAGAGTGATAGAAATTTATTAGGTTCCTATTCCCAGTCTCATCAGAAGAATGACTGATAAATTCAGTCTTATGAGTATTAAACCACCCTCTATAAAAACTGTAAGAGCAGGCTGGCAGTGTAGCTAGGTAAACATCCACTTCGCACACCGAGGCTCTGGCTTCGCTCCTCGGCGTTGGGTGGAGAAAGTGCAGATCCTGAAGAGACCTGGGGAACACGCACCCCATCCTAGCACATCTGTCCTGCACTGGGCTCTTTTCCCCAGAATGAGAGCCTTGTTTAGCTTTGCAAGTTCCTGATCCCTTCAGCAGTGGTTGTCATTTGCAACTACAAGGGAATTCTTCAATAATGCAATTCAAGGCACTGTGTAATTTAAATTAGAAAAGTTTAGCTACAGTAAAGAAAAAGTAAAAAAGAAATAAAATTAGATGTTATAATATTTTACTTAACCATACAGCTGAAGTATTGTCTTTTTTTTTTTAACGATGTATTTATTTAATGTGAGTACACTGTAGCTATCTTCAGACTCACCAGAAGAGGGCATCAGATCTCATTACAGATGATTGTGAGCCACCATGTGTTTGCTGGGAATTGAACTCAGGACCTCGGGAAGAGCAGCCAGTGCTCTTAACTGCTGAGCTGTCTCTCCAGCCCCTGAAGTATTGTCTTAACAGGCTATTTTGTATGTCTACCCCTCCCCAGTGACTTGTGGTTCTTAGCGTGTTTGTATTCAGCATATCCAGGGTAGACTTGCTCCTTACTGTGAGAGGCTGGTATATCTAAAGGGGCAGTGAAAGGCGAGGGTACAGTAGCAAAGTCGAGGTCATTGTCAAATGAAGAGTCTGCAGTGTAGTCTAAAGGAAGGCTTTAAACCCCCAGGGGAAAGCACACCCAGAAGTGAGCTTTCGATTGTGATTTTAGGAGATTAAGGAATGGGGCTCCAGCAAGGAGCATGTTAGAAGGTAAGGAGGGACAAGAACCTGACAGACCAAAGGAAGTGTGTGAGTCACTTTAGCTAGACCATTGCCGTTTGGTAGCACTCTGATCTGAAGGGAGGAGCGGGAGTAATCTAAGACTTCTTTCCTGTTGGTTTGTCACTGCTGTTGGTAAGCAAATCCATAATACTGTTAACCCAAATGCAGGAGAGCATCTTGTAAGGGGCGGGTGAACTCTGTGAGCTGTGCTGACCTCTAGGTGTCTCTGAAATAGGCCCTAGGCAGTCCTAGTCTCACATGGAAAAGAGGCCCAGAGAGTTTAGCAAGGCTGTGTAGACACACATGGGAAGTGGAGGTGTCAAGCAGCAACAAGGAGTTACAAAGCCTGAGGGAACAGTGGTGGGAGCGAACGAAGGAAGGAACAGGCAGCGCGAGGGCCGGATACTGCCACAGCGCCTCCTACGGATCCAGGCTGCAGCCAAAGCTGCCCTGACGCAGGTTTCAGCCAGGTGCTGTCCTGCTTATGTAGCGTTGAGTCTCGCAATGTTCTGAAGTAAAGTTAGGTGCTAACATTTCTACACAAGACCCACATTTTATATTTCTTCTAAACTGTGATTTTTTTTTTAAATAAAAGAAGTCTGAGAGGAAGACTCAACAGTGTGGGTAGTAATGGTCCCCAGAAGTGTGTCTTTCTCTACACACATCTGCTTCATTTGTCGTAGGCTCAGTAGACATTTGAGCCAAGGACCAGGAGTTAATAAACATACCAAGATAGATCAGTGACAGTTACGGAGCACTTTGACCAGCAGACGGAATATAGGAGGTAGGCTGTAACAAGCAACTTTGGAAGACAGAATTGGTGAAAGTAAAGCCCTATTTAGGAAGATGATTCTGAAGCAGTGTAAAAACAGAGAAGTTTAAAAGTGACCAATTCTTTTTAATTAAAAACTTCAATTATTTATTGCTATATATAGGGTGTTTTGTCTGCATGTATCTCTGTGTGCTATGTGCGAGCCTACAGGGGTCAGAAGAGGGTGTCAATCACCTAGGACTAGAGTTAGACACAGCTGTGAGCCGCCATGTAACCTAGGTCCTCTGCAAGAGCAGCCAGGGCTTATAGCTGCTGAGCCATCTCTCCAGCGCCAATGACTATTTTTTAATGAAGAGAAATGAGATATACCACTTCCCCACTGCCGCATTAGCTACTTGAGCTTAGTAGGAAATTTGCTCGCAGTCTCCTAGAACTCCAGTGGATGCTTAGCGTATAAGGACAGTGAATGCTAGGGTCAACGTGGAAAAATCAAACAAAATGTGCTCCCTGGCTATCCGTGGCTCAGAGGTCACCATAGACAGTTTTACTAGCCTCACGAGGAGAGAAAGACCGTTTATTTCCCTCCCCCATCTTCTACTCTAGCACAGCCAATATCCAAAAGATCCTGTGTAAAAAGAATGGTCAAAATTAATATCTGTTCATTAACTGCATGCTAGCCACTTCTCCAAGGGGTGTTAGTGTTGGCTAAGCCTAGGGTTTTGCATATGCTCTGCAGGTGCACAGTCCGTTCCAACTCTTAAGGTCTCCATGTATATGTTTTACTTGATCCTTATAACCACCCTTGAAATAGATACTGTTGCTATTTCCGTGTTGTAGACAAACTGAGATCCTAAAATATGACTCAGGCACGGCGCTGGCTGAGATAGGGCGACTGCTCAGATCTGGCAGTCTTAAGAGATTTGACCACTGCGAATGGTTTGCGTGTCTGTGTTTGCTGCCATGCCACACGGAACTTATACTTCCGTCTAGGAAGCTCTGGTAGGACATATTTCAAGGACATCAATTTTGTCCTGGTTCCCAGAAGAAATAAAACTCCAAAGATGACCTTTCGCCATCTTCCAGCAGGGCAGGTAATAGTCCAGTCTCCAGTCTCCTTTGAACACTGGCTCATTGTTAGTGTGTGCTGATCTGCTTACTGAAATAATAATTGTAGTAATAACTCATCTTTTGAAACTTCGGTCTTCTGAGTCAAGGTCTTGCTGCATGCTCCCAGCTGCCCTGGATTGGACTGTGCAGCCTGACCTAGTCTGCCAAGGACTAGGATTCCAGCGTGTGCCACCACACTCAGAAACGCATTCCTTTTGTGCAAGCTAAATCAGGATAGATTTTCTTGATGTGTTTTTCTAGATCACAGAATTATCACAGGAGCTGCTTTTAAGTATTTTAATTTTGAAGGGGGGTTGGAGTAACATTGCAATGGGAGGGAAACAAACCACACTTGATGTTTAATGACGCCTGCCATTGCCTTACCATATTCAGTGCAGCTTCCTTTTTCTTGACCTTCAGATGAACCATGTAAAGAAAAGGTTTCAAGATGTGAACAACAAGGAGGTGCTTTTCATGTGCATTGGCGTCACCTCAGGAGTTGGACGACTTCTCTTTGGCCGCATTGCAGACTATTTACCTGGTGTGAAGAAGGTCTACTTGCAGGTACCCTCTAGGTCTCCTTCCCCTATAGATGGAGGTTTGCCTGCAGGTCCTCTCTGGGCTCTCCTTCCCCTATAGATGGAGGTCTACTTGCAGGTACCCTCTAGGTCTCCTTCCCCTATAGATGGAGGTTTGCCTGCAGGTCCTCTCTGGGCTCTCCTTCCCCTATAGATGGAGGTTTGCCTGCAGGTCCTCTCTGGGCTCTCTTTCCCCTATAGATGGAGGTTTGCCTGCAGGTCCTCTCTGGGCTCTCCTTCCCCTATAGATGGAGGTTTGCCTGCAGGTCCTCTCTGGGCTCTCCTTCCCCTATAGATGGAGGTTTGCCTGCAGATCCTCTCTAGGTCTCCTTCCCCTATAGATGGAGGTTTGCCTGCACGTCCTCTCTGGGCTCTCCTTCCCCTATAGATGGAGGTTTGCCTGCAGGTCCTCTCTGGGCTCTCCTTGTGTAGCATACTTTGTTCCTTGTAGTAGTGGTACACTTGCACTAAATGTACCTATATGCATATATGCTGTAAAAATGTCAAATGCATTATAGATTAGAACTTCTGCAGATAGGTACTCTTTTCTTGTTTTCTTTTTTGTTTGTTGAGACAGGATTTCTCTGTGTATCCCTGGTTTTCCTTGAACTCACTCGGTAGACCAGGCTGGCCTTGAACTCAGAGGTCTTCCTGCTCAGCCTTCTAAGTGCTGCATCTAAGAGCTTGCTGCTGTTACCAACTTGCAGATAGATTTTTCAAGGACAGAGTAATCAGATTGCCTGCTAGGTGATATGCAGTGTGCTGAAACATACTAATTCCAAGATTATTACTGGCGGTCAGGTTGCAGTTGACATGAGTCTTCCCAGAGCTCTCCAGCTTGCTAGATGCTGCTGAGCCCAGCACGTTCTATGATCCCTGGTGAGAAGTCAAAGGTCTTAGGGGACATGGTAGTACGGTATTACAGCTCAGTGAGATAGCAGTCCCCGGGAAATCTGAATCACTAGTGAGGGTCGAAAGAATATAAAGGCATGAGAGGTACTTAGAGCACCGGGATGTAACTTAGTAATAGAGGCACACAGCCCTGGATTGTTCCACAGCATCATAGAAAAGTGGTTTTCTATAAGTGAGTGGGTAGCTAGGTGCAGAGAGACAGAGATTAGGAAGAGAAGAAAAGAATGTCATAAGCAGGGAAAACACAGGGACCATGGGCGTGTATCTATGTGTGCCTGGGAAGCTGGATGCTTGAAAGGCATAAAGGAAGACTGGGGTCGTAGCTGGAGGAGGCCAGGTGAGGAAGACATTTATGGACATGAAACTGATGATCTTCCACACACGATGGTGCATGGGGCGGGGTGGATGGGTGAGAGGGTGGCGCATAGGCAAGAAGATCAAACCAAGTCCAAGGCCAGCCTGCTCTACAGAGCAAGTTCCAAGCCAGCTGGGGCTGCACAGCAAGACCCGACTTCAAAAAACTCAGCCAAACAAAGGAAAATGAAAGGGGACGAGTGTTATTTGTCAGTCTCTGTCACGTCGTGGCAGAGTTTTAAGGCAGGTGCTGGCATGAGCAGTGTTTTGTGAAGATCAGTCTGGTAACTGGGAAGGAAAGAATGCAGTAGAGAACGGAGCAGGAGTTGACTGTTACAAAAGGCCACGTGTTGGATGGTCCCATTGGTCTAGAATGTCTAGAATAGGCAGATCATTAGGAAGGTAAATATGTGATGGTTGGGGTTTGGAAGTTGATGGCTTCTTTCAGGGTTGGTGAAGACGGTGTAAACTAAGATACGAGTGTGGTCTAATACTGCCCATAAGCCGGGTGGGTGTTGCAGCAGTGTGTAGAGGGAGAGACACGCTGCACAGGTGTGAACTGGAAACTCGGATGGGGTCTAGGTAGGTGAACACCAAGGGAAAGCCATTGGGATCAAGCAGTAAGGCAAAGGTGCAGAGAGCAGGTGCCCGATGGAGCCTCTATGCTGTCCACGCCTGAGATCTGTCGCTTGGCTGATGGCAGAGGTGGTTTCATAATCCTGTGAAATTAGTAATTCAGTAAATCCAAGGAAGACAACCTTTTTGTTTTTGCCACATTCGTGTATGGTGCCTGTAAAACTGCCAAGCTGAGCTTGGAGCTCGTGGGTGGGTGGGTGACAGCACGGTGGGACTGGAGCATCTCAGGCTGCCCGGGACCTGAGAGGAAGTCACTAGCTTGGTAAGAAACATCTGGAATAGAGTGCTCGTAGAGATACCAGGGGCCAGCAACTTCAGGAACTAGTAAGTGACTGAAGTAAGAAGCCATTGGTGACCACAGGTGAGAAAATGGGAACATGGGGACTGCGTCCAAAGCACAGTGAAGGAGAGCCAGAAAGAGATTTCAGGATTGATCATGAGCAGTTGTGTGAGCAGTCTTATCGTGGAATGGGTGCGCATTGCAGATAAAGTCACTGCCGTTAGTCTGCTATAGCGATGACGTGCACGCGGGTACATTGCTAACACTGATGAACTACATGGTAAACTGAGTGGTCCACGTGCACCACCTCCAGTCCCTGCCGCCGCCCTTCAAGGAAGGCATTATTCTTTGCTTCCACTTACAGATATGAACACTTGGGGGACAGAGTCTGCCCTGCTGTGGGTCCAGGCAGTCGCAGGCCAGCGTCTGTTACACAGCTAGAAGGAAGCAGAGACGGCACTGATCTCCGCCTCCTCCCACTGGTGCTGGGAGTAAGATCGAGGCCTCGTTCATATTTACGTACTCTTATTAAATGTAGAGCCAAGTTGGGCATAGTGAAGCAGGCCCCAAGTTCCAGCACTCGGGAGGCAGATGCAGGCAGATCTCCAAGTTCAAGGCCGGCTCAGTCTACCTAGTAAGTTCTAGGACAGCCAGAACTATGTAGAGAGACCCTGTCTCAAAAGGGAGGGACTTTGAAATAGCTCTGTGAGTACAGCTGTGGGCTCAGGCCTGGTGACCTGAGGCTGATGCCCAGGATTTGGGGAAAGGAGGAAGGAAGAGCTGAGCTCTGCTGAGCAGTCCTCTGTGTCCACGTGCTCTGTGGCATGTACCATCCCCCACCTGACACATACTGGGCGTGGCAGCTCACACCTGTAATCCAGTACTCAGGAGGCAGGATTACCAGCCACAGGAGGCCAGCCTGGGCTTCAGATGAAGACTCTGTCTCAAATACTATGGAAGTATTTATTTATCTTATGATAATCATGCCACCCGTTATAATAAATACTTCATTATAGATCTTCTTACCTAGCATTTCACTGACCAGTTAGGTTTGTTTTCTAATGTCAAGATGCCCTCTTCTGGACATCTGTTGTACTGAAGACTTTTAACTTTGATTTTGTGGAAATAATTCTGAATACATCCTGTGCTCATAGACATTAGCCCAGGTAGAGTGGTCCAAACAGGACAGACAGGGTCCCTGGGTTCCTAAAACAGGCTCGTAGCTGGGAAAAGCTAGGTGGTTTGGGACCTCGCAAAGGAGACTGGCATGGATGAAGGTGGCAAGCGGAGCAGTTCTCCATGTCTTCACAGCCAAGATCAGAGACTTTGCTTTGTTGGAGAATGTTGGTATAGTTTCCAATCATTTAGGGTTGGTAGCTAATTGGCCCACAACTGTTACACAAACATGTCCTGATCTGCCTTGAACTTGTCTTGCAGTCTGGAGGGTGAGGAAGATGCCAGCCATCTTGGAAACTCACCACCTTTATTACCTACATATGGTCCCTCTCCCATCTGCCCACCTACCGAGGTACTTGTCAAACTCCCTGTCCCTCGTGTGGACATCATGACCGTATGTGGGGACTGCAGTGCCCTGGGGCTCTTGTGCTCATTCTGTGTGGGTGAGAAGAGGCTGAGGGTGGGAGGGGCTGAGGAGAGCCTGTCATGTTCGCGCCCATCTTCCTTTGTGAAAGACCGAACTGCTCAGTGTTGCCTAAGCTCTGTGCTTCAGTTCCTTATCACTAACATTTTACATGAAGGTGTGGAGTTTACCAATCATCTAGAGAGAATCCAAGTACTTAACTTTCCCCAGACAGAGCCGGAGGCCCCGCAGTCTCATTCGGGCTGGCCCTGCTAGGGATGTGGCCTGTGGCCTCCGCCTCTATGTGAAACACTCCAGCAATACTCCAGGCCCCCTGTGCTTCAGAGGCGTCGCCAGTCAGTGCCGGGAGGACAGGCCTTAGCTGCCTCTCCCTCGGCTACAGCCTGATCTCAGCCTTCCAACTAGAGGCTGTAACGTCTGGAAACGTTAAGTCAGCACAGCGAGGGCAGCGTTTGAATCTAACTTGTCCACTTATGTGTCTGCTGCGAATGCTCGCCCCCTATGCTCGCCCCCTGTGCTCGCCCCCTGTGCTTGCCCAGGTGGAGCGTAACTTCCTCTGGAGCCCAGGGTCTGAGCAGAAGAGCTCACTCTTGTCTCTCCACAGCAGTGCTTAGGAGAGGAGAAAGGCTTGTGTAATGAAAAACTCATTTATCTTCTAAATCGGGTTCCGGTATTGACAGATCAATATTTGTTCTGTATATCTGATATTTATTTAGAAATGATAAGGAAGTACTGATCCTCCTGTGTGGACAATTTATCAAACCTTGACATGTGTGCTTCCTGTGGCCCAGGAATCACTGCACAGAAAGGACAAATATTTATTCCTCACAGCAGTTACGTTTTTTTTCTCATCACCGTAGTTACTGCCGATGCAAAACACAGCTCTCACCTCAAAAAGAGTAAGGTGTTCTGGAGCCAAACATGAGCGACCGAACATAGATTAGGTTACTCCACACTCCACGCTCCCGACTGGGGATGCTCGGTGAGTGTTTACAGTAGCAGAGCATTCTTAAAGCACTGCTTTTCAGAGGCATTAGAAACATCAGGGGCGTAGGTTAAAGCAAAGGGAGGAAATGAGGCTCCAGGCCTTGCGCCACCCGAGGGCATTCGCAGCCCCTTGGTGGGTGGTATTGGTACACTGAGGAGCAGTTACCTAAGTCACAAGATACCAGCTCACACACAGAAGAGGAACAGTGACCCAGGTAATTTGGTTCTGGCTTGTAACATTCTTCCTTCAATACAAGTAAGGTAAAAAGGGGCTGGAGAGACTGCTCAGAGGTTAAGAGCACTGACTGCTCTTCCAGAGCTCCTGAGTTCAATTCCCAGCAACCACATGGTGGCTCCAGCCATCTGTAATGGGATCCGGTGCCCTCTTCTGGTGTGTCTGAAGACAGCGGCAGTGTACTCATACACATAAAATAAGTAATTCTTAAAAACAAAAGACCTAAAAACAAACAAGGTAAAAGGAGCGAGGCATTGTTCTGAAGGGCTCGGGGAAGTGCCATCTGTGAAGGACCTTAAGGAGTTCAGTCCTCAAAGGAAAATAACAAATTTAGTTAATTAAATTAATAAATCTTATCCTTTTTCATTCTGTGTGGATATGTTCTCTGAGTGTATAACTGTGCAGCAGGAACGTGCCTGGTGCCCACCGAGGCCAGAGAGCATCAGAGTCCCTGAAAGTGGACAAGTACAGCCAGTGCTCTGAACCACTGAGCCATCTCTCAGGTCCAGGTTAACAAGTCTTACAGTAGGCATGGAAGCGCATCTGTATTACCGTACTGGGAATGCTGGACAGAGGGCCACGTCTCAAAGGAGCAGCAAGAGTAATAAATCTTGGTCAAGTAACGGAGAAAAAGAACATGAGTTAATACAGGTTAAGGAGAAAAAAGTCCTGCGGTTAGGTAAAGATGAAGAAATGCCGCAGAGGTAAAACCACAGCGTGAATTGGCAACACGGAGGAAGAGACCCAGAACTTCCCAGGCCCTGCTTTCTTTCTTAAAAATACATTAAAAGGAAAATTTGTTTGTATGTTTTATTTATATTTTATATTTCTTTGTACATATTGTTAGGGGTCAGCCATTTCTAATGATAACAGATATCCAACCCAGCCTTCAGAGCGTTTTCTGTCCTGCTTCAGACTTTACTTGTGCTGTGACCATGTTCATTATAATAGCAAAGGATAAAAAACCTTGTTTAAAAACAACAACAACAACAAAACAATCTTATTCCAAGCATTCCAGTAACCTTTTTCTTTTGTGTATATGCTGTACTATAAAGTAGTTGGTTTGTATGAGATGGTTAAAAAAGCCAAAGAGAAAAAGATTATTTTTCCTTTCCTTTTCTTTTTTTTTTTTTTTTGTCTATGAAGTTGCTGTTTGTTTGTCTGTCTGTCTGTCTGTCTGTTTGTTTGGCCTGTTTGATGTATGTGTGAAACAATGTCCAACAATAAACTGGAATTTTATTTTGCTGAGGTGTTCTGAAAAAAAAAAAAAGAAAGAAAAAGAAATGCCCCAGATTTCACCCTTAAAAAAATCCAACAAAAGAGCTGATCAGAAGCAAAAAAGTAGAGAAATTGAGGAAACCACCAACATTGAAGAGCCTGGACTTCATTTAATTATGTTAATTATTCCACGAAAACATTATTAAGTAAAATTGAGTGTGCCAAATACTGTGTAAGATTGTCAAGTCCCAAATAATTATTAGCTGCCTGTGTGCTAAGTTTAAACTTCAGAGCTGGTCTTCTTGACAGAAATTAGTATTGAAAAAATAGGAAGAGAAATGAGGTGTGTGTGTGTGTCTCTGTGTGTGTCTGTGTGTCTGTGTGTCTGTGTGTCTGTTGTAATTACGGTGAGGTGGCTGGAAGTTTGGTGTGTGATTTTACTAGTGAAGGGCATCGAATCTGAACCAGGCATGACCATTATTCACACCTATAATCCCTAGCATTCAGGAGATGGAGGCAGGAGGATTATGAGTTCAAGTCCAGCCTGGATGCACGACATCATCTATTTCAGCCAAGCCAAGCAAGACAAAACAACAATTGATTGGAATAGTTTAGATTTCCTGGAGTTGGTCAGATGGCAGCTGTGTCTAAGACTGTCCATGTTCCTTTCATAGTGTGGACAGAACCAAGAGGTATCTGTAACTGGGAGCAGAAGGCATTATGTCTCCCAGCTGCTGCCTCCTCTTCCTGCTTCTTAAGTAGAGGCTAGACCTTTTCTTTAGCTCACTGATCTGGGGGCTATTCTGCTGTCATTTCTCTGAACATCTTAATATAGCTGTGGCATCACTGGCAACAGAACCTGGTTAGCTTTTGGGTAAAAGTAACTCCTGAACTCTTTGGCTGCTTGCTGCCTTTTAGACATTTTGGTGAGAGTTAGGCCTTTCATCTCAAGCATCAGAATGTCTTCTGCTTGTTCAGGATCATAGAGAGCTAGACCCTGGTTGTGTTGGTTAGTTTTAAGTTAACCTGATACAAGCTAGAGTGATCTGGGGGAAAGAACTCTCATCTGAGAACATGCCTCTGTGGATTGGCCAAATGAAGCCGTTCCTTCCCTGGCTGCTTTGGTCTTGGTATTTATCACAGCAATGGAGAAGCTAATTAGGAGTGTATCCTACAGGCCAGTAGTATGGAAATCAGCAGAGATGGCGCAGTGGGCATCACCAAGGCTTCTGTCTCTCCCATGCCTGCTTTGCTGCCCTGCTGCCACTGGAGGGCACCCGACAGGAGCCTTCTGTCCACATGTGGACAAGCTCTGGGCCAGCTCAAGTGACCCGTGGAGAGATCAGAGCAGCGCCTTGGTAACTGGAGTGTGTGCACAAACTTCCTTCTGACTATCCATTCGGGATTCTCCAAGGCTGAAGACGACTTTCAGGAATTGTTTCTTCCCTTTCCCCATGGGGGCCTGGGCCTGGAACTCAGGCTCTCAGCCCTAGTGAGAAGAGCCCGTGCGTGACGAGCTCTCCCTGGCTCAGTGCCTTCTGTCTGACGTAGGCTCTCACAGCAGACCTCAGGCTGGCCTTAAGCTGTTGATTCTCCTACTTCCATTTCCAGGAATGCAGTATTTACCCATAAAGTGTAATAGGTTTCATGTGTTAAAAAATAACCAAGTGCTTGAAGAATAAATCTCTCTAAACTTTATACCATCTAGTCCAAAGATTCATTCATATGCACATATACATAAATATGCACATTCTTTAGTCTTTATATCACATAAAATATATAGAGAAATTCAGACTAAAGAATGTGCAGGCGGGGAAGGAGAATTACTATATAAAATGGTTATGTTCTTGTTCCCTAGTGAAAATAGTAAGGAAATATGACAATCTCAGGGAGGTTGATTCTGTGTTACCAAGAGAAAGAGGGCAGTTTCCCGAGAGTGGGGTTAATGTGGAGTTGTCTGTCCTAGGTTCTCTCCTTCTTCTTCATCGGCCTGATGTCCATGATGATTCCCCTGTGCAGCGCCTTCGGAGCCCTCATCGCCGTCTGCCTCATCATGGGTCTCTTCGACGGATGCTTCATCTCCATCATGGCACCCATTGCCTTTGAACTGGTTGGTCCTCAGGACGCTTCCCAAGCAATTGGATTTCTACTCGGATTCATGTCTATACCCATGACTGTAGGCCCTCCTATTGCAGGTAAATATAGCAATTCTCCTATAGTAATTATACTAATTAGTAGCATTTTTTTCTACTTTGGATCCTAAACCTCATTTATTTGTGAGATATATTATCAGTAGTCTTTTGTGAGCTTTCTCCATCTCATTTTGTTTGTCTGATTTTGGTTTGGAGTTTTTGTTGTTGTTGTCATTGCTTATTTGTTTGATGGGTTTTCAAGACAGAGTTTCTCTGTGTAACCCCGGCTATCGTAGTGTAGGCCTCACTCTATATATCAGGCTGGTCTCAAACTCAGAAATCAGCCTGCTTCTGCCTCCTGCGTGCTAGGATTAAAAGGGGTGTGCCACCCTCTTCTGGCTCCTCGTTTTTAATAAGACCATCTGTTGACAGTAGGTTGAAAACGTTTGTTGGGGAACATTCTGTATGTATGTGTGTATGTGTGTGTGTGTGTGTGTGTGTGTGTGTGTGTATGGGGGGGGGGGCGGTCTGTTAAGTCCAGGGCCTTGTTATTTACTAGCAAGAACTTGCCACTGAGCTGCATTCCCAACAAAATACTACTTGTTGGGGAATTCTGGAAACTTAGGCATAGGTATACTAAATACATACCCTTCCATCAGTTCTTTTAGTATGTATGTTAGACAAATAGAAACATAAAAATGAAGATTCTGATGATAGATTTCTAAGCATATGCTTTTACCTAAGAAAACAAACCCCTTGAAAAATGGTTGAAGAAAATTACGTTTGGTGGAGAGAACTTGGTTGTCCATCAAAACATAAATATAAAAATAATGTGGTGGTACGGATCTATAATCTCAATATTCAGGAGGCTGAGGTAGGAGGGGAGCTGCAAGTTCAAGACCAGCCTGGCCTACATAGTGCGTCCTAGGAGAGCTGGGGCTGTATATAATAAGACTTGACTCCAGTCAGTCCATAGCCAAAAAGTAAACCCCAAATATGTCATCCGCGCAATGGATAGGGACACTGTTCAGCCTTAAAAGTAATAGACAGGGACACTGATACACACCACCGGGCGAACGAGCATCGCAGACATTATCCTAGTGAGAAAAGCCACATATAAGGTCTTATATTGCATGGTTCCACTTATATGAACTATCCAGCATCTCCATAGAGACAGAAAACAGGCTAGTGCTTGCCAGAGACTGGAGGGAAGGACTTGAGAGGGGTACCTAATAGGGATGGAGTTCTGTTTGTCTTTTAGCATGACGGAAACTGGTCATAGAGCATTGAGTTTACCACGTGCCTCTGTACTGTTCACTTTCAATAGCTGACTTCATGTTAAGTGAGCTCTACCTTTAGAAGCCTTCAAAATAACTGAGTGGCGTCTTCCTTGGGTACCAGTGTGAATTAGATGAGTTTTCAATACAATCAGGATAAAGTTTCAACTGTATACAGTTATGTTGCCTGATAGAAGGGGTCAGCAAAGCTCAGTGAGATTCACCTGAATCCATTCTTGTGTCTGGAGCCACGGTGCTGATCCAAAATCAAGGATGCAGGGCTATTTACAGAGCGCATTAGAGTTTGACATCTAGAGTGATAATCCCTATAAGAGAAGCGTCTATTTTTTCCTCTTTTCTTAAGTAATAGATTGTTCATTTAGCTGAGTTTGGGAGATTTCAGGTCTACAGGCATTATAGTTGGAATAGCGTTGCTTCCGTAGGAATAGTAACTGCTTATAGACAAAAGTAATGAGACCGGTGTAGCAGGATGTTTCTGAAATAGGAAGAACACAACTGACCCGGAGAATTACCCTCCCCCATTTCCTCAGTGGCTCAGAGTGGTTCACCTAAGTAGTAGTAAAACCTGTTTATTGGCAGCCACAGATGCAAGGCTGGTTGCAGGTGAGGTTGGATTCTGAAGGCAGGAATATTGCATATTTAAAGATCCCGTGCACTTATGTTTAGATACAGGATAACTACATTCATTTTTTATTCTTTTGGGGTTTTTTTTTTTTTGGATTTAGTTTTTTCGAGACAGGGTTTCTCTGTGTAGCCCTGGCTGTCCTGGAACTCACTCTGTAGACCAGACTGGCCTCAAACTCAGAAATCCGCCTGTCTCTGCCTCCCAGAGTGCTGGGATTACAGGCGTGCGCCACCACCGCCCGGCTAACTACATTCATTTATGTGTGTGTTAGTGTGCCTCTGGATGCACTCTTAGCTGGGTATTAAATGAAGAAGGACAGGTGTTCAGTTCAGTATGTTTCCTAGGTATTTTAGATAACTAGAGGTTATTGCTTCTCAGCCTTTTGCTAAGATCAAGTGTAGATAACTAGAGGTTGCACAGTGAAAATTCAAACACTAAGAAAACATACAACTTGGAGCCCTAGACTTTTCGGGGAAATTTAGAAATAAACTAATACTTTTCAGAAGCAGAGATTAAGACTCCATCTCATGGCAGACACACTTTAGGGCTTCCCGTTTGTTTTGAGACAGGGTTTCTATGGAACCACAACTCACTGGTGGACCAGGCTTTCAAACTCAGAGGTCCATCTGCCTCTGCCTTTCAGCGCTGGGATTAAAGTCACATGCTGCCAGCCCAGGCCAGGCCAACATTGTTACACTTCTTCGCAAGGATGGGAAAGCCTTAGTATCTTTCTGAAATATATTTAAAAACTTCTCTTTTTAGTTTGATTGCTAGTGAGATTGCTCAGTAGTTAAGAGCACTGGCTGCTTTTCCAAAGGACACTTTTCCTAGAAGCCACACAGTGGACAAGTACCCCTAACTCCAGATGCTTCCTTGGATACCAGGCAAACATTTGGTATACAGACATATATTCAGACAAAACACTCATACATTTAAAAAAAAAAAATTGAGTCTTTTTTTATCCAGATTCTTAGACTTACAGCTTTTAATGTTTTTGTATTACATTTTAAGGTAGTTTCTTGTTAAAGTCAAATAAAATCATCTGGAGGTGTAGCTAGTTTAAAGGACTTTGATCTGGATGTGCCATCCACCTTCCACTGAGAGAAGGGCCATCCTGTCATTTTTAAAATATCTTAGGTGACCTTTGACAGCTTGGGAATGCTAAAGCCTTGTTGCAAATGTTTTCCACAAGTGGTATTTTGGTATGGCCTTTATTCTGCAGTAAAATTTAAAATCAGAGGTGGGTTTTTTTTTTTCTCCCTTCCTCATATCAGAAAAGCGTTTACATTTCAAGTCTGTGGTCTGAGCCTGTGAGCAGTGTGACTGATCCAAGAGCCGGACTTGTTCCTCCGTGTGACAGCTGCTGTCTCCTCTTCCAGGGTTACTTCATGACAAGCTGGGCTCCTACGATGTGGCCTTTTACCTTGCGGGGATCCCTCCCTTTATTGGGGGTGTCGTGCTCTGTTTAATCCCGTGGATTCATCGCAAGAAACAGAGGAAGGGCAGCAAAAACACCGGAGGGGAGAAGACGGAGAGGATGCTGGACAAGCAACGCTCTCTGCTGCCGGGCTCCTCCGGAATCTTCAAGAAAGACTCCGACTCCATCATCTGACGCCATGCACACCTCCACCCGACTGCGTTTGCTTTGAATTTCAAGCCAGTTTCCCTTTTATATGAATTGCAGATTTCTTATTTTTTTAATCATCCTTGGAATAGCACAAATGGGACGCGAGCCCTGTATTACCACTCGAGCCATCTTCTCTCCCAAGCAGCTTTGACGTGTCCACGAGTCAGGGGGAGACTCTGTTACAGGCAAGCAAGCGTGACTGGAAACCAAACGTGAGCGCTCAGAGCTCTCAGTAAGGAGCAGCCTTGGGAGCCTCGGGCACTGTGCTTGGAGCCAAGCCGGGGCGGAGCGGGCGAGCGGGAGCTCAAGTGCGCTTGCTCCATGCTGGAAGCATTTGCCGCTTCCCGCTTCCCGGGTTGTCTTTTGTTCCAGTGTGTTACTTTCTCCTTCATTTTGGAACGTTTTGCAAAATTTAAGCCTGGATCCTAGATAATAAGAGGCCAACCTAAACCTCGAGTCTTTTAAATGATTTAAGCTATGAAATTAGGAGATTCTTGCCTGCTGCAGTCCAGGGACCTCCTGGGAGCAGATGCTAATGCTGCCACAGGACACGGGAGCTAGAGGGGTCCTCTCGCAGGCTGCAGTCAGGTGTTTCTTCCACTAACCTTTGCCCCCTTTGGTTTGTAGTGTGTTTTACTCCAGTAGCCAGAAGACCCCAAATTTCTGATTTTGTATAAACAATAAAGTGAAGTAGAATGTATAAAAGATATCCTAGCAAATTTTAACAGAGTTTTTCTGACTTGTGGGTTTATTAGCACTGTGTTTGTGTGTTTCGTTGAGTGTGTTATCAGCTGGTGGAGCGGACACAGTTTGTAGGTGCTGCAGAACTGTTCTGTCCGTTAGAAAAATGTCTGATAGAAATAATCGCTTAAACTGACTCATGGAACTAATGCTTTTAAAACGTTAAATATATTTATGAAAAGCCAATTCCTAAATTCTCCAAAAATTTTTTTAGCAAAACTTTACATTTGTATGTACAGTCTTGTGATATACTAAGGACCCTGATGGTGGGTGCTTTCCTGTCTGCTGTTGTGGGGTTTACTTACACAGACTGATAGACTCCACTGTAACCAAGTGATACAATCTTTCCAGACAGTAGCGAGTGTGCCCCTTCCTCTTCTTTGACCAGAAGATTAATGTGGTATTTATCTGCACGAGCTCCGTAGTAACTCCCTCCATTGTCCCCCATTTATGTCCCAACTGTAGAAAGCAAGCTATTAGCTTTGAGGACCGAAAATTAAAACCAAACTTGGGCCGTGACCCATTACTCATTTATCAAAACAGGGCACACTCTTATATATTTGAGATTATATGTTAGACTTTAAAGGTTAAAATGCCAGGTATCCTTAAATCATCAGCCCAGATGCATGATAGTCAGAGTTGGACAGCGTGCCTGTCCTGTGAGAGGTGCCATCTTCCCTAAGCACTCACAGCATCATTCTAAGTTATCTGGAAGGCGAAACAATTGTGTTATCTCACTACTCAGCATTTCCTTCCTGTTGCTATTAAGAGACAGTGCTCCCTTTCTCCATCTGTGGGGGGATGGGCTGCCCAGAGAGAACACAGACTTGTTTGGCGGGTAGAGGTCTGGAGGGAAGAGGGGCTGGGATCTGAAGGCCAGAAGCTCTTCCTCTTAGTTACGGCTCTCTTACCTATTGTCTTACAAGAGCTCACAGCCTAAACGCTAAGTGTACATGTTATTTTAATGGGTTTTGAATCATCGTAATTTATTATTTATTTATTGTGAGGTCGAGTCTGTGTAGATCCGACTGGCCTTCAACTCTAGTCTGTTGCTTCAGGCCTGTGTTAGAATGTGCTGTGTGTCGATAGCCTTGATTTTGAAGACCCAAGCCGGCATGGGACTCACTGTGTAGCCCAGGCTAGCCTCAAACTCACAAAGCTCTTGTAGGTAGGTGTTTTGAAACAGGCTTGCTGTGTGGCCCAGCAAGGGGTTGGATCTTGAGCCCCTCCAGCTTCTGTTTGCTCTGCAGAGGAATCACAGCCGCGCCCCACCACACCCAGCTTCGACCTACTGCCCACAGTTGCTTTCCTGTTTTAAACTGATGAAGGGTCTTTGGCAATTTGTTTGCAATAAGTTCTCTTTCAGGAGGGAAATATTTTAACCATATTGGCCTTTCTTGTTCTTCTCTTTCTTGTTTTAGATAAGGTTTTGCTAAGTAGCCCTGGCAGGCCTGGAGCTCACAAAGACGTGCCAACCTCCCAAGGGCTGGGGCTAAGGAGCTCACCGCCATGGGAGCTCTCGTCCATGGGCTGATATTGAGCAGAGAGAGAGAGAGAGAGAGAGAGAGAGAGAGAGAGAGAGAGAGAGAGAGAGAGAGAACAGTTTGAACATGATAGCATAGTCATTATCAAGCCTTTCACTAATGTTTTCCCCTGTTATTTGTTTATTTCACACCTCATTTGCCTGAGAGACTTCATCATTGTTGTGCTTTCTAAAGCTAAGGCACTGGAGAGCTGGCTCCTCTGGTTGGCATTCACAGCTCTTAGAGAGGACCTGAGTTCAGGTTCCAGCAGTCACATGGTGGCTTTCCACTGCCTGTGGTCCCGCTCCAGGAGATCCCCACACCCTCTCTGCGCTCCTGCATGCACACAGCACACATGAATGTTAGTCACACTCAGGCAGACACACACACACACACACACATAAAAAGAAATGTTTGAAAGCTAATTAAAAGCATACACCTGAGATAAACACACCTACCATTAGCACGCTTTAGATCAAGGTCTATTGTTTGGAGGCAGCTCCAGGGCAGTGTGAGGGCCTGTTCAAGAGTGGTCCTCTAATTAAGCTGTGTCCTCACCACAGGGTTAATAGAGATGTTGTTCTGCCTCTGGTTGTACAGAAAGAATAGCCCTAGAATGGAAAGCTTACACTCTAAAGAATGACATGTAGATCAGGCTAGACTGGAGCTGACAATCCTCCTGTCGCTATCACCTTAGGTGGTTTCTGTTATTGTTGTTTGTTTGTTGTCTTGAGACAGGGTTCTTATGTGGCCTTGGCTGTCCTAGAACTCATTTTGTAGATCAGGCAGGCCTCTCTCACAGAGATCACCTGCCTCTGACTCTGCCTCCCAACTGCTGGGATTAATGCCTTGCACTACAATTCCTGGCCTCTGTCTCCCCGAGTGCTGAGTTACAGGGACAGAGGTTAACACAGGGGACAGGTGCTGTTTCCCAAGATCAGGGAACATGACAAGGCATGACATGACATGATATGACATTTATTCTACAAAATGTGTTCACCAAGTCTATCAGCAGCATGCGTGTTAACCCAGAAGTTCCCAACCTCATTTTTGATGTTTTTAAATAAATGTAATTATAGGTCCCCTTCAGTCTCAGTGAGCTCTGGGAGAAGAGTGCTTCGACGTGAGAATCAGGAAGCAGTTTGTACCTGATAGGGACTCTCAGCATAAAATAATGTCGAGAAACCATGTTAGATCCGAGAAGTCACAGGGAGCCTGTTCATTGTGGGGAACGTTTGTCTGCACATCAGTAACTATGGACAACTTGTTATGTGTGAATGTATTTGTTTGTGTGGGTTCTCACAGAGGCCAGGATGGGGAGTCTCGTGTATATACCCGTATCCCGTGGAGCTAGAGTGACCTGCATTTCTGAGTAGTTTCAGCTGAGTGCTGGGATCTGAACTCCAGGCCTCTGGTAGAGTAATGAATGCTTTTCTTTTGCTTGAAGACACGGTCTCCCTGTGCAGCCCTGGCTGGCCTAGAAATCACTATGTAGACAAGATTGGCCTCTTGCTCAAGATAGCTGCCTGCCTCTGTCTTCCTTGAGCTTCGATTTAAGTAAGGTGTGTGCCACCACACCTAGCTGCTGTAAGCACTGCTAACTGAGCTACTCCTAAGGCCCCTGATAAGAGCAAAGATCTGTGGAACACAAGCGTTTCTCCTCAGCTCTTCTTTCATACTGTAGTCTACACTGCAGTAGTCTCTTAAGGACATAGGATTTGTCATTTTAACAATATACACTGGGCAGTGGTGGCACACACCTTTAATCCCAGCCCTTGGGAGGCAGAGGCAGGTGGATTTCTGAGTTCGAGGCCAGCCTGGTCTACAGAGTGAGTTCTAGGACAGCCAGGGCTACACAGAGAAACCCTGTCTCGAAAAAACAAACAAAAACAAAAAGAAAAAACAATATAACAATATTTTGACCCCACACAATTTCAAGTGCCTTTAAAAATCGGATCAAGGTTACTACTAAACTTCATATCCCTTTCAAAATATTTTAATTATGAAAGGTTTGTTTCTGTGTGTATGGGTGTGTTGTCTGTGTGGGTGTGTATACCACATGCATGCAGTACTTGCAGAGGCCAGGAGAGGGCCTCATACCCACCAGTACCAGGGCGACAGGGGCTGAGAGCCACCCGGTAGTGCTGCAAACAGAGCTCTGGCCCTGCGTAAGGGCACTGTAACTGCTGAGCTACCTCTCCAGCCCACAAAGTTACATGTATTTTTCTTTTTAAATACATGTAACACAATGGGAATTGCATATAACCAACAAAACCATACATGTATTTTTGTACATCTGAGAAATTTTGTCTATGAAGTTATTACAAAGTTCAAATACATGGAAGTATCTGATTGCTGCTAACAGTTAAGGATTTAAGTTTTATTTACAAGAAAATGATCATCAAATCCAGCCTTTGTGATGAACATGGTCTCCCAACAGAATAACTTTAAATAGAAAGTCCCTTCTCAGTGTATCTAGCACAGAGTGGGATGTTTACAATTACTCATGGGTTGCGGGTATGGCGTACTTGTCCCCTGACAGGGCCAAAGCCCCAGGCTCACTTTAAGACGTAAAAATGGCAAAAAGGGTGAATAGTGGCTTTTAATTGCATTTGACTAAGATATTTTGGACATCTGGGCTATTTGTTTTTCAGTCAGTTTTGAAGTCATTGGTCTTAACATTTTAGATTGTCACCTTTTAGATCTGACACAGGCTAAAACCGCTGACTGACAGTGTCAGTCTCCTGTCAGGTCCTCTCAGCACCATGCTGTGACAGCATCAGACTCCCCTCACCCCCCAACAAAACAGATGAATCCGGTGCCACCAGGAAGGGTCCGCGGGTCCCAGGTCCCAGCCCGCTGCTTCTGTGAGCGGGATCCAGACACCTGGAGGCCGTGGCTCAGGCTAGCCCTGCTTTCCTTCAGACTGCCTCCGCCATTTTGTAAGCGTGAGGAAATAACTCACAGCCACTGTTGCCTTTCTAGAGAGACTAGCACTCGTGGCTGAGGACACTGGGCTCACTGTTGAGTACAGTGAGCTGTGTGTGGTGGACAGTTCCTCCAACAGCAGCTTCTGGGAAGCCATTACAGTGTCAGATAACTGAAGGCTATAGAGGCGCCTTCCCACAACCCAACACCTTATATTTCAAACTCTGTTAGCAAAGCCTAATATTCCAAATATACCTAGTGCTCCAGGTGTGAGATCCCCACGTTCCTTCCCGTCCTCCCTCCTCTTCCTCCTCCTCCTCTTCCCCCTCTTCTCCTCCCTCTTTCTCTCTCCCTCCCTCCCTGCCCCCCCCCAAAGGAGCCAGCTTGCCCCATAGCTGTATAAACATAGCTGGCTGTGTGAAAGGGGTCATGCCGGGTTTGACCAACATATGCATTTTCCTAGTTTTGAGAAATCCTGTCTTCTTTTAAAATAATATAATTTATAATAGATTTTTTAAAATTGTGATTTATATATTTAATATAGATAACCAAAACCTTTTTTTAATGAAGAGTGCTTTGTACTTTGGAGAATACAGTCATTTTACTGTGGGGAAATGTGATACTCTCAGTAAATGCAATAAAAAATTTTTAGCAAATTCCTTCAAGATCTTGTGATTGTATTTCTGGGGCAGGGGAATTACTGAAACGGACAGCGTGTCTGGAAGAAAAGTAAAGTGTTTGTGTTTTATGCTGTGTGTTTTCCTAGTGTGTTTGGATATTGCCGTGCCTCGGGACAGACTGCCTCCGCATGGTCTAGGAGTTAAAGCTTTAAGCCCTGAGGAGGCTTTTCCATGCCAGGCTGGAGGCCTGAGTTCTTTGCCTCTGAGCTAGGCTTCCAGAAAACCAAACCTGCTGGTTCTCCTGGCGTCTCCATCCCTGCATCCTATTCATCTTCTGAGGACTGGGACTGCATCAGGACCCGATTGCTGATTGCCCCCTTTGAGACTGAGTTGCTCTTTGAGACAGGTTCCCCCTGACGCTCACGGGGGCTCCTGCCTAAGCCTCCTGGGTACTGGGAATACAGATGTGCCACCGCCCTCAGCCAGATGCCTCTGCCCCGAGGAACTCTGCTGGCCTCTGTTTCTAACTGTGTGCTGACATCTGCCTTGACTTCCCTCGGCCTTGCGTCTCCCAAAGTAATGACCCGAAAGCGGGACTGAAAAGAATACAGCAGTTTCATCTGTGCCGAGCTGGGATCTTAGGGTCGTTTCCTTCAGTGCATGGCGACTTTATAATTACGTGGGCTGAAAGCTTCCACTCCACTGCCCTGTGTCTCCCTCATCTGCCAACGGTGCACTAGCAAGTCCTGCTGGCTGTGTTCCAAACATATCTAGAATCTCTCCCCTGCCTACGTGGGGATAAGTCATAATTTGTATGTTTTGCTTCTTCGTGGTCTCTGCTGCCTGGCAGCCGGAATGGTCTTGTGGAAATGTCAGATGACATCACCTGACTCAGGATAGAGTCGCATTAAGTAGAAGGCCATCCCCAATTGTAGATGGAGTCTTTCTTTTGTTTCTCCTCTCTGGAGATGCCCTTACAGACGCACCAAGAACTGGGTTTTACAAGCCTTATTATTACTGTCTTGACCTAATCAAATAGACAGTCATAACTAGCTGACACAAGGAAGTTTCCTTGTCTACCTCAGGAAACTATCATGGATCATTTTCCTCCAGGTAGGACGACCTGTAGACCCGTGCAAACTTGGGCCCATGAACTTTCTGGCATGGTAGGTAGGGGTGAGGAACATCGTCTGATAAGACTCCTGTACTCCCCTGGGAGTCACACAGAGTTAATAGTTCCTGAGACACATCTTCCTTGGCGGTAGCATCTACAGGGGAGATACATGCCTGTGCGGCACTCCTCCCCTGAGTCTTAGGAAACGGCATGGCTTGTTGCTACAGTGGCCAGTGGCAGTTGCAGTGCCCCTGGTGTGGGTAGAAGACATGGGTGTCTGTCTGCCACGTGGTGTGGTGTGGCAAGCCTCCTTGATGAATCTACTAGAGGATGTATTACAGTCTGTGAAAGTATCAAACGCGGAATGGGATTGTAAGAGGGCTGTGCCCTCTGTCCTGGAACTCAGTCTGTCAGTCACGTGGCTCTGTCCTGGTGTGAGCTTCGAGTTGCTTATCTCGAAAGAACTTGCCCACATAAAGGAGGAGTGGTAGAGGAAAGGACATGTAGGTGTTCTCTATGACAGAAGAACGAGGGAGGGAGAGGACGGGCTTGCTGTCTCGTGGCTAGGGAGGCATTAGGGTACAAATTGATCGGCACTACACAGCCCCTCCTGGGATCCCAAGCCCTGGAACCTACGGGAGAAACTGGACAGTGATGAGGGGGAATCACAGGATAAATGTGACAGAGATGTTCCCCAGGACCAGCCTTTAAGAGAAGGGAACTCTATGGTAAGTCACACATGCAGGGACCTCAATATAGACCAACACCGACCATTGTAATAACCAGGGAGTTTTCTACCATTGGACGCTTGAATTAGGAAATACTTTAAAGCAAGGAATAAGAGTCTCTACAGTCTGGCTGTGACCCATGGGGACAGATAAAATCGGTTTGAGTGCTGTGGACACAAGAACAGAAGTCTAGCTACCCATTTCTCCTTTAAACAATGACTGCATAATTAGAGGTAACACAGGGAACTCAGACTCTGACGGGTTAGCTCAGGAGCCATTAATTGCGTTTAGTTACTGACAGCTGAGATCCCATGAACAGTGAGGCCTGGAGGACACGGAGGAAGGAGTGTTAGAAACAGCTCTTCCCTCTCAGAGATGGCTAGGCCGCCAAGGCCCAGTAGTCCATAAATATCTCCAGCCTTACAAATATTTTACACAAAGGAGATCGAGTCTTTTACTGTCCCGCATGTGGTAAAACTCTTGCTTAAGCAAAGGCCGGGCTGTATCCCTAAACTTGATCCTAGCAGCTAATCTCTTGCCATTTTCCTTCGGAGCTGCTTTTAGCCGATTGGGAATAGACTGTGAGGCTGACCCCCAGCCAGTGAGAAACTGCCAAGCTCTCCTAAGCAATTCTTATAGACATAGGCCATCTTGGCTGCATGCACTGCTAGGTTGCCTGGTTTGGGTCATGGTGCCCCCCCCCCCTTTTTACAAAAAGTAATCACCTCGCTTTCTTTGCGAGACATTGGCAATATTCCCCTCCAACAACAGGAATTCCAGGGAGCAGTGGTCGATGCTCATTTTCCTGCAGTTGAGACTGCTTACGGGGAGTTAAGAAAGCAGGTGGCCAGCACAGACCTAGGACCTGTCACCTGGCTTTGGTGGCAAAGCTGAGCCCCATGGTGGGATCTGGTCTTTATGGGCCCGGACAGGCTCTAACAGGTTTGGATGGGTTACACTGGGTTATATAAATTGGGTTCATAAAGTGCTAAAGAAGTAAAAGAGAAAAATGGGAAAAGGAAAAAGCAGGTGAAGGGCCTAAGTCACTAAAAAAGGGAAAATGAGGCAAACTTCGTGAGGATCTGGAGTCTCTAAAGAACAGAGATCCGTAGCCAATTTCAGTGCTTCTGAAACACGGGAATGCTCAAAACTGGTGCCAAGGTTCGATGCACGTAAAAATGGCAGAGCTGTTCGGTGAATACACTAAATATGTCCCGGGGGTAGAAATTGGTTCTGCATCCAAGGCCCCCTTAGCATCTGTGTAGCCAGGGGCAGCAGGCAGTCACAGCTGTCTGCACAAAGGCTGCCAAACTCAGGGCTCCTCTGTGGGCGTAAGTGGGGGAAGCGTGGAGATATTTTCCATGTTGGTCAGAGCCACAGGGCAAGCTCGTGGGAGCTGGGGAAGTGCATGGAAGTCCTGTGCAAGCACCAAGACTACAGAGGCGGGATGCACTGTGAATTCCTGAGGGTTGTAGAGGGTTTTCTAAACTAGAGCTGCTAGTTCGTACTGCTGTATCCAGCATCTTTATATAATGTTACTATATTTACATCAATTCTATCCCTCTCCCCTTTTCCCATGCCCACCTTCAGGCCTCCCAAAATTTATGACCTCTTCTTCTATAATTAGTATTTTTGCATCCCAACATTAATATTTTTAGGAAATATTGGTACAAGCAATGGAATCTTGCCATGTTGCATTGGACCTTGCTAGCGTTTCTCTTATCTTTGGAGCTCCTGGCTCCTAAGAGCAGCTGGGCCTACCAAGATCCTGCTCTCCATTTTCAGTTCCTAGGGGTTACACTGAAAATGCTTGAGTGTTTCATTGACTTGGAAAAACATGGGGCACAGACGGGAGAACAGTTCATACTGTGCGCGCGGTGCGAGAACTCTCGACAACTGCATGGTTGGGGAAGGGCACAGGAGACACCCGACGATGTGGCGAGTGGGAACCCTCCAGCAGCTGTGCCCGTTAGTGTGAACACACCAGCAGCTGAATGAGGGTTTCCTGTGTAGGCACAAGAAGATGCTCCCAGAAGTTTAAGATTATGACATCCCAGTGCCAGAGGTGACTGCCTCCCTACGAGCGGTTTGTTTGCCTGAGGGTACTGCCACTGCTGCTGGCTCTCAGAACTGGATGCTACCCAATTCCACAATAGCTCATAAAACTCTATTAGGTCTTTAAATCTGATAAGCCTTTTGATGATGGTGAAGGCAGATTCAGAAATAGCTATGGACATGAAATGGGCGGGGCTTAGTGATCTATTGAAAAGATGGACAGAAGGAAGCATCGGGGTGGGGACAGCATGTGGGACCCACCACGCGAGGGGGAGGAGGTTTCCAGAAGATGAAGTGAACTTGATGATGAGTCACTGTGGAGCTCCACATCTCTATAAAAACAGCTTGCTGTGCGAGACCTCTGCACACGAGCAAGCGCGTGTCCCTGTCAAAGCTTAGTGCAAGCCTAGCCGACCCCGGCCACGCCTAGCCGACCCCAGCCACGCCCTCCTCCATTCTGTTTTACACAGCTTTATTTCACTCAAAGTTTCTCAAAGACGCCTTCCCCAACACTTGAATCAGAATAGCTGTCCTCAGATCATAGCTTCCGGACTTCCATTTAATGCAGGTGAGTTACTGAGCTATATAACTGTGATAGTTTAAGGCCAGCCTTCCCCATCAGCTGTAAACTCTATGAGGGTATCAACTCCATGCTGTCTTTGTGTGCCGTTTCCTGTCACCCGGTGCAGCCTGGCCTGCAGACCGTGTCCTCACATTTCTCCGTAATTTGTACTAACAGTTGCTTTCTCTTGACATAGCCTTGTTGACTGTCATGGCCAACTTACCCTTCAAAAACCCCATATGACATGACCGATATAAGACCCTCCCGAGTGGAGTCGGTCCCATCCCTCCGTCCTGACCGCTCTTTATTTACCTTGGTCTCAGCTCTGAGCACAAACCCTGCAACCAATGATTAGATTACACAGAGCACTCTCCCGGCATAGATATTATTTCAACTAAAAGAAATCTCAGTCGACTTTCTCACCAGAATGCCAGAATCTAGTTTTTACTTTTGATATTTGAGATGGTTTTCTAGTGTAGCCAGCACTGCCCTCAAATTCATGGTCTTTTGACTCGGTCTCCCAAATCCTCACATTTGGCACAGGGCAAAATTTAAAGGTCTTGTTGTCAATCACCACCTTGATGTTCTATAGCTATCCATTGAAAAACGTAAGTCACGCTTTAGAAGTCACCTAGGAAAGTTGTAATAGACCAATCGATATTCCTGAAGAATGAAGACTGAGACAGGGAATGGAGAGTTGGGAGCTGGTGAGAGACACTGAAGCAAGCTAGGAGACAGACGAGGCTGGAGAAGAGAAGAGACTGAAGCTCTTATGCTAAGGCCAGCGGCAGCAGGAGGGGGAGACGATGACCTGAGAGTCTTAATAAAAATCATATGGATTTTTATCAAGAAAAGGTTGTTTGGTAGGTTCTTTTTTTTAAATCCTTTTTGTAAAATGGGAAAAAAATGAACCAATGGCTGTAAGAGGTATGTGCATTTCCCCCAAGATGTGAGAAATTATATATACTATATATTAGTATATAGACATATACATATATATAATATGTGTGTGTATGCATGTGCGTGTGTGTGTGTGTGTGTGTGTGTGTGTGTATGAGTGAGTCTGTGTGTCTATGTGTCTGTGTGTCTGTGTATTTGTGTGTGTAGAAATGAGTCAGCTAGAGAAGAAAACTGAGCCCACGATGCTCCAAATGATAGTTCCAACTCTGTGGCCACAGAGAGTCCTGGTTAAAATCCGTGGGTCACTATACCAAACTAAAAGACATGGATGTGGGGAAAGGGAGCCTGGAGGGGGGTGACAAAGGCAGGAGGAGGATAAGAGACCGTGGGGGTGAGGGCGAACAGAATGCACTAGTCACGCGTGAAACTGTCAGAGAGCCAATGTAACCATTCTGTTAGCGGGCTAAGGAAGCTAGAGTCATTTAATTTCGTGGGGAAAACACCATGCTTACCACTGAGACAGTTCATGAGGCACCATAGATCCCACAGCAGCATAGGCCAGAGAGAGAACAGACTAAGGCCGAGCGTTGACAGACCGGGAATGGAGATAGGAGGAGTCTTCTTCAAAGGCTGACCCCATTGTCAAAGAACAGATACAATGGAAACGGTGAAGAGGGCATTAAGAGGATGGGAAATTGTGGCCAGAATAGAGAACACTGGATTTCAAAGTAAATCATTGCCAGGGATGATGGTTTAGTGTTGGTGTTCAGCCTGTGGAAATAAAGTCGTGTGGCAGACTGGAATACTGAATCTTAGACCAAAGCCATGGCTGGGGTAGCTGATGGGATGACCGAGGCCCACGAATGTCTGAGGCATGCCCAGACAAGAGGTAGCAGTAGGAGTCCCAGCTTGGGGTGGATTGTTGGAGGGGGGAAGTGGAGGGTGAGGGTGAGCTATCTTTAGAAGGATTTAGAAGGGGGATGTTATCCCTTTTCCCGGTTCCCCTCCCTGGAAACCCTCTATTCTATCCCCTCTCCCCCTGCTTCTACGAGGGTGGCCATTTTTACTATATTAATCCTGCCCATCCATGAGCATGGGAGATCTTTCCATCTTCTGAGATCTTTTTTGATTTCTTTCTTCAGAGACTTGAAGTTCTTGTCATATAGATGTTTCACTTGCTGGTTAGAGTCACACCAAGGTATTTTATATTGTTTGTGACTATTGTGAAGGGTGTCATTTCCCTAATTTCTTTCTCAGCCCGAATTTCTTTTCTGGTCTAATCTATTTGGAGTTCTGGGCATCTCTTTCTTTAGGTTAGGGAAGTTTTCGTCTATAATTTTGTTGAAGATATTTACTGGCCCTTTAAGTTGGGAATCTTCTCTATCTTCTATACCTATTATCTTTAGGTTTGGTTTTCTCATTGTGTCCTGGATTTCCTGGACGTTTTGAGTTAGGAGCTTTTTGCATTTTGCAGTTTCTTTGACTGTTGTGTCAATGTTTTCTATGGTATTTTCAGCACCTGAGGTTCTCTCTTCTATCTCTTGTATTGTTGGTGATACTTGCACCTATGACTCCTGATCTCTTTCCTAGGTTTTCTATCTCCAGGGTTGTCTCCCTTTGTGATTTCTTTGTTTCTATTTCCATTTTTAGATCCTGGATGGTTTCGTTCAATTCATTCACCCGTTTGGTTGTGTTTTCCTGTAATTCTTTAAGGGATTATTGTGTTTCCTCTTTAAGGGCTTGCCTGTTTATCCGTGTTCTCCTGTATTTTTTAAAGGGAGTTATTTATGTCCTTCTGAAAATCCTCTATCATTATCATGAGAAGTGATTTTAGATCCCAGTCTTGTTTTTCCAGTGTGATGGTATATCCAGGACTTGCTGTAGTGGGAGAATTGGGTTCCTGCATTGGCCAGGTGGGGGTTCCTGTGTCCCTGGATCCTGCTGGTCCCAGTGACTCCGGTGTTGGGGCAGATGTTATGGCCTCCTAACCTATGATCCTGGGTGTGTTAGAGCACCTGAGAGTCAAGCTTCTTCTGGGTGTTGTGGGACTGGGTACTGTACTGGCTGGTTTTGTGTGTCAACTTGACACAGGCTGGAGTTATCACAGAGAATGGAGCTTCAGTTGGGGAAGTGCCTCCATGAAATCCAACTGTGGGGCATTTTCTCAATTAGTGATCAAGGGGGGAGGGCCCCTTGTGGGTGGTACCACCTCTGGGTTGGTATTCTTGGGTTCTATAAGAGAGCAGGCTGAGCAAGCCAGGGGAAGCAAGCCAATAAGAAACATCCCTCCATGGCCTCTGCATCAGCTCCTGCTTCCTGACCTGCTTGAGTTCCAGTCCTGATGTCCTTTAGTGATGAACTGCAACATGGAAGTGTAAGCTCAATAAACCCTTTCCTCCCCAACTTGCTTCTTGGTCATGATGTTGTGCAGGAATAGAAACCCTGAATAAGACAGGTACATAGCTAGCACCCAAGGTCTACTCAGGGCACCCTAGAGACCTTTTAAAACCTGAATTTTGTTTTGTTTTGTTTTTTGTTTTTTTGAGACAGGGTTTCTCTGTATAGTCCTGGCTGTCCTGGAACTCACTCTATAGACCAGGCTGGCCTCAAACTCAGAAATCTGCCTGCCTCTGCCTCCCAAGTGCTGGGATTAAAGGCATGCACCACCACCGCCTGGCAAAAACCTGAATTTTAAAAATTTATGCTAATCTATAAGAAACTGAGAACTTTCAATCCTAAGTCTGATGCTGTGAGTTATAATTGTCAAGTTAGGTTTTATGAATAAGTTAGAATCAGTTTGTTTTCACCAAAAAGTTATTTTATTCTGCTTAGTGCCAGGGTAGAAGAATTTTAATCCAGCAACATGACTGCTCTGGCAAGAGATCACATTAGCTTAAGAGAGGGAGAGAACGGACCTTCTAGGTCTGTGTGATCTGGCTGGAGGACATACTTTTAATCCCTCCAACTGGAATATAAACCTGTCTTTAGTGCACCTTTAATCCCAATCAATGACATCTGCTTGAGGGGCAGACAAAATGACAAATCAGAGAAAGACAGAATGAGTCAGAGACAGGATACACCCAACAGACAGGAAGGGAGCATCGCAGAGACAGGGGTTGGGGCCGAGTGAATCAGGTCAGTCAGTTCAGTTCGTGCAATGCAGGTGAGTTCAGTAGAGTTCATTCGTGAGTTCTGTTCAGTTTGTGCAGTGCAGGGCAGCAGAGGTAGCTGGAGAAGGAGCCAGAAGATTAGAACAGATTGCCAGAGTTAGAGACCAAGCAGAGCAATTCAGTGAGAAGCTGAGAGAATCCAGACTGAATCAGTCAGCTTGGGGAGGCGTTTGAGCCAGAACAGCTGAGTTGAACCCGCCAGCAGAGTTCAGAAAGAGCTAGAAAGGGTGAACATATGCAGCAGTAAATCTAAGACATTCTAGATTAGATTGCACATAGGCTAAAAGTTTCCAGGCCTAGGCCTAGGGATTCACAGAGCTAAGAAAGTCTGTGGGCTCAGCCCAAGCCGTGTGTTTACACAATTTGTGTAAGGCTCTCATCTCATCCCATCCCAGCATAAGGAAACAAATAATCAGCAACCTTTGGCAGAGGTCGGGCTTTCTTCAAGCGGGTAACTTATAGGGATAAGGGTTGTTTTAAACAAAACAAAAAATTCTAGCTTGCTTCTTAACCAAACATCTATCTTATCAAAGAATGTTTTTCTCGGTATAAGTAATCAGTGATATAGAAAGCGAAGAATTTTTCAGGTGGAAAGACTATTTTTCAGATAGATGATGAAGTTACATTGTTGGCTTGAGTGTAGCAAACGAACAAAACCGAGTCCTGACAGCTGGACAGCCTTTCTCAGCTGACACGACTTTACCCAGCAAGCATGGCATTGCCAGGTTCCAATCATTTGTGGAAATTTGAGCTGCCGTGCTTTTGAAACCACAAATTTGAACCCACACATGTGTCTTGAGCTATTTGGCTGTTGACTAGCCCGGTGGTTGCTGACGGATCTTGGGGCAAACTGTTCTCTCTGCTTGGATGTCTCTGGACACCTGGGCTAAGGTGAGAAGGGAGCATGGCGAAGATTGATGTGGCTCCTGGAGTCTATTCCGGAGCTTCAGCAGGTATTTGTAGCCTGAAAGTTGAACAACAGACAGGGAAAGCTCAGGTGTGAACCGGAGGAGGGCAGGGATGGGGTGTGAAAAGACTACCTTCCAGGTAGCCGCACACTTTGTAGACTTGCACTGAGCTCGGTTTCCTAGGCAACCACCATGACTTCCGGTTTGACTCCAGGTTGGCTAGTGGCCTGACCCTGTCACGGGAACCGCCGCGATTCTGCAAGATGGAGAGGGAACAGACTCGGTGGCCAGCTGGGGCCAGGGTCGAAGTCCAGCCGCCGGAGGCCTTGAGTCAGGACGGTCCCTGGAGGCAGTGGCATCAGGAGGGACCTCGGAGCCTGGCTGCAGGAGCCGGAGCGCGAAGCCCCGGAGGGTGCACTCGCCCTGGCAGCTCTCCGCGGCCGCCAAGCTGGAGCTGGACGTGAAGACCGGGAGCGCCGGGCCGGCGGCTGCGGCACAGAGGCTCCGCCAGCCGGAGACCCCGGCGGAGAGCTCCCGGCAGAGTGGCCGGGCCAGGAGTGTGCTGCGCTGGTTCTCCACCGCGGTCCTGTATGCCGCCTTCCTGGGGCTGGTGAGAGCTGGGGCTGCACCCCTCCCAGGCTGGGGCGCGAGCCTCCTGCAGGGGACCTGCCCTTCCCGGCTGGACTGTCACCTTCGCTGCCTGCATGTTGTGTCACCTTGAGCTCTGGGGCTTCGGTTTAATCCGCTAACACATAGGCTCTATCCTAATCATGGACGGTCACTGTCAAGCTCGGGTGATTTTTTTTTGCCTAATGTGTTTTCCCCCTACAGTCTATCTTTGTAGGGTTCCTCTTAGTACTGAGACAAAAGAGGTTGTCAGGATTTGTAGCCGCTTTCCCCTACATCTTAATTATTATACAGAGAAATCTACTTGGCGAGGGGTTGGGGATGAAGGCTCTCTTTCTGGTGCCTTGACTAAATTATGCCAACCGCTTGATTTTACAGATACGTATATAATTTTAACAAGAGCAAAATCACTTTTTTCTGGACCATACAGCTGGCATGAGCCAAGAACAGTCCTTACTCTGCCCACAAGCCCCTTCAAATAACTTGCATTGTATAAGTGCTTTTCATGAAGCAAAGTACAAGGCTATCCGTGCTTTTTACAGGTCCCTGGGCTACCCCTCAAGTCTGTGTGTGTAGCAAACCGCTCCATTCCCTATCACTTCATGGTTGTGATCCAAGAGGGCTGGGAGGGCGATTCCCAGAGGAGAGTCGTTCACTCTCTCCTGAGACACACTCATTTCTTAGATAGTACTGATGAGATCGGATAAAGAAATCTCTGGAGATGCTTACTGAGCACTCCCTGGGCTGGGCTGCGAGGCTTTTGAAGTTGTGAAGTGCTTTTACTCTTCCTGTAGGAGGAGCTCTCTGTGGTCCTGTGTTCACTGTTTCTGACCAATGCTGGCTGGGGAAGGTGCGCATTTGCCTTCGGAGCAGAGCAGTTGGAATCGATAGTTCTTGAAATGCAAATGGATTGGAAACTTTATTTAAAGGTCCAAGGAATATCTTCTAAGTGCCAGCTTGCTAGCTTTTGGGTCTTGTTACTCCTATTAAAAAGAACAAGCTGGAAAAGTTCATTTTTGCTCTTTTATATACAAACTAATGTCTCAGGAACATCTGTGTGGGTATCTAAAGGCAGAACAAGGAAGTCTCGCACAGAAGGAGCAGATTTTGATTGTAGCTTATTTATCTGTTGTCCAGTTCTGGGCAGTGGCAGCCTGGCTGCTGTCAGCACCTGATGGACAGAGTGCTTGTCTGCTCAGTCCCTTTGACCAGAATATTGTCTTAGTTTGTGGTTTGTTGATGTTAAGGTTAGTTACAGTGTCCTACCCAAAGAGGTTGCTTTAGGCCCTTTCTATTACCACTAGAATGGTTGCTTTGGTCCATTTGTGGAATTCAAAGTATCAAGGGCAGGTTAGTTTTCATAGTTCGTCTAGCTTTCTTCGTATTTTGTTACATAAGTTTCTATGGGTGCAGAAAAACATTTATGACTTTTTTGTTTGTTTGGTTGGTTTTTTTTTCCGAGACAGGGTTTTTCTGTAAAGTCCTGGTTGTCCTGGAACTCACTCTGTAGACCAGGCTGGCCTCGAACTCAGAAATCTGTCTGCCTCTGCCTCCCAAGTGCTGGGATTAAAGGCATGAGCCACCACTGCCGACTCTTGAGGTAATACAATGTACCAGGGAGTCAGTTCCTATGGCCCCTAGGAGGATAGTGCCAAGAAACTGAAATGGATCAAGATCAAACAATGCACTTCATGCAATAGATGCTCAATAAACTTAGACTCCCGTTGACCTCCCATTGACCATTGGCCTTGATTGGAATGATGGGGATTAAGATCTGTAATGCCTGTAAGATTGATTGCCTGAGGTAAAGAAGTATCCATGTTTGGCACAGTGGCACACACCTGCAATCCCAGCACCTAGGAAGTGAGGCAGAAGGATTAGGAATTTAGGATTATCCTCAGCTATATAGAGAGTTCGAGGCCAACCTGAGCTACAGTGGCTCTATCTCAAAAACAAAACAAGACCCTGCTGGCGGGTCTTTTCCACTGTGTTTCTTTTCACAGCTGATTAGTCCCTACACAGAGTGCGTTTCACCAGACAGCGCTTCGATGAACTTTCTCATGTGGAGACTCTAGAAACACGTAGGGTTTTAAAACCATAAGCTCAGTGAAAACAGATAAGCCAAAACCAAGAGAGAGGAATCCAAATGGAAATCGGAACACACAGCCACCCTTAAGATGATCCAAAAGGTGGTGTAGTAGGGACCAGCTGGGAAAACATTCAACAGATTTCAGAAGTGTCTTCAGAAGAATGCCAACGCATGGCTCACTTGCCACGATTTTGGAAAGGTTCCGAAGAGCTACGGGCACCCAGGCACCTCAAAGTTAACATTTCCGTTAGTGTATTAGTTCTCGGTTTGGAAGTTTTTAACTTGGGTCAGGGTATGCAGCTCAGTGGGTCGAGTGCCTGCCTAGCTTTCGTGAAGCCCTGGATTCGTCCACAGCACGCAAACAGAGCGTGCGCATACACACTTGTCATCCCAGGACCTGCCAGATCAGGGGTGTGTGTGTGTGTGTGTGTGTGTGTGTGTGTTTGCAACATAGCACTCACATGGCAGTCAGGGGACAACTGGAGAGAGTCCATTCACTCCTTCCCAGAATGTAGGTCTGAGGGACTGGATTCAGGCTGTCAGTCTTAGCAGGACCCTTATACCTGCTGAGTCATCTAGTAATAGCTTCAGAAATCTCTTTCTTACAAGCCTAGTCCAAATCCCTTTAACTTACATGGCTTTAAAAGCAGGCTCATTAACACAGGGCTGATGTTTTCCTGTCTTCTGCCAGTCAGACTGTCACAGTAGCCCTAACTTGTCTTCACTTGAGACTTCAGTGCTTGAATGGCATTTGTAGAAAAATGTGTAACTTTTGTTATTCTTGCACAAACTTTTAGTCGTTCCGGTGCGCCTTCAATGGCTCCTTTATCCCCAAATCCATCACAAGCAGTGGGAACTGTAGGAAGCTCTCAGCAACAGCACACAGTTCACCAGGATGAGAAGGCCACAGTAGCAGAGTGGGCGGGGAGTGGGCGGAGAGTGGGCGGAGAGTGGGCGGAGAGTGGGCGGAGAGTGGCCCCAGGTTCAGCAGCGAGGCCACCACTCTCATGAAGCCAATTAGCTCCTTGTTGCTCTCCACTGGGGACTCCGTGGTCTCCATTTTTTTTCCAGTTAGTCTTGTGACTGGAGCCATACAGAGTTAAATATAAGTGCTTCAAACCCTTGATACACAGGCTTGGCAGCCACCAGGCCAAATGCTTGCAGACCAAGTGAATGTTTCTAGGATACACCATATGACCCTTCCCTCTGGGAAGTGTTCCTAATTTATGCAAGAGCATGTCTAGAGAAACAGAATCTGGGGGGTGGGGGGGCTGGGGTTGCGAACCTGGACCCCCCACATCGGTACTCAGCCCCTCAGGCAGTTTCTTAATTAGAGGGGAGCTTTGTGCAGCTGTAATGTCTGGGGGTGGGGGGAAGAGTTAGGCAAACCATTCTGGTTTCTTTACCACACCCCAGCCCCAACATGGAGAGAGGAAGTCTATAACACTGGATTTGTTCTACTGATTGTAAAATGGTAATGTTCTCACGCATCCTTAGGGGTGGTTTATCCCTCCTCTGAACCTCTAGAACATCTGACTGGCTGTAAGATTCATCTTTGCCCCCACTTACACGTCACATGTAACCAGCAGAGATTGCAGAGACCAGACACCCAGGCACTTCTTCCCTTCACTTAGAAACTTCTTCATTTGAAACTAACTTTTTCTTACCACTTCGGGACAGGTGCTAATTTTTCGTATTCGCTGTTTTGGCCCAGATTATCGGAAGGTTTAGGCAATTTCAAAGATACCCACTCAAAAGGCAGGGACCAGTCATGCCATGCCAACTGCAATATCCAACCACGTAAGGGGCTGAAGGCAATAGAAAAGTCCTCCACGGGACCCAGGAACCGAGCCCTCGCAGGCAGAAGAGCTTGAGCAGAAGCTTGTTAGACTCCACCCATCTGCAAGCCTGTGGATCTGAACAGAGTCTGGTGACAGACATTTTGTGACCCTGTTCAGCACACAGTAGGGACACAGACTTCTAGGGGAAATGGGCCTTCTCGCATCTAATTGACATAAATGAGTTTTTGCCCCTCACACAGGTAATCCTCAGCTCCTGGGAGAGTACACGCATCTACCCTCTACAAATACCACTCCAGTTTTCTCTTTTTAATTTTTATTTTGTGTATGTTTGCCTGAACGGATATATGCGCACCACATTCTTATTGGTGCTCACGGAGAGCAGAGGAGCTGGGGTTACAAACCGTTGGGAACCACCATGTGGTGCTAGGACTGGACCCCAGGTCCACATGAAGACCTGCAAGTACTCTTAGCTGCTGAGTCCTCTCTCCAGCCCCACGTTTTCTATTTTTGCTGGTGAGTAGGTCATTGGTTGAAAAGGTCATGCTATTTCCAGGAGTGTAGAGAGCAAGGAGCAAAACTGTGTGGCCTGTCCCCTCCTCCAGTGTGACAGTGTCTCACGGGAGACATGGGACACCATTGGCAACAGTAATGTTTCTAGTTTGGGAGCATGTAGCCCCAGCCCCAGCACTGCTCTGGTGTTTGCAACGGCATTAGCTTTTGTTGTATCCACACTTTATGGTCTCAGATATTTCCCTCAAAGGTATGGGGAGGGGGAGATACCAAGTATCGGAGGAAAAGGGGGAAAGACAGAGTTCTCCACAATGACAGAGAAGAACTCACCTATGACAGTAAGGAAGTGACCTGTAATTAGAAGAGTGTCTGATCTCTGAGGAGAACTGTCCCTGGCCAGCTTTTCCTTAAGGTCTCCAGCACAGGCACAGTTTGAGCAGACACGAGCAGTCTCTTCCAGGTAAGAGACAGACACAGATCCAAGAGACACGAATCCAAGACTGAAGGCCCAGAAGTTTTGCTGCAGAGAAAAACCTGGAATGGCTCCTGCCAACAAGGAAAGTGAAGGGAGGTAACTTAATGGTTCCTAAAAGACCCATTCTCCAGGGTCTGGAGCGTGGGAACTCCAGTCAGCACTAGTTCATGGGGTTGACAGGATTTTTTCTTTTTTCTTTTTTCTTTTTTTCTGTTTTTTTTCCTGTCCCCGCTTGCTCTGGCCATATTTATTTCATATATGTGGGTACACTGTCACTGTCTTCAGACACAGTAGAAGACGGCATCAGATGCTGTACTGACAAGTATTGTGTGTCAACTTGACACAGGCTGGAGTTATCACAGAGAAAGGAGCTTCAGTTGGGGAAGTGCCTCCATGAGATCCAGCTGTGGGGCATTTTCTCAATTAGTGATTAAGGCGGAGGGACCCTTGTGGGTGGTGCCATCTCTAGGCTGGTTTTCTTGGATTCTATAAGAGAGCAGGCTGAGCAAGCCAGGGGAAGCAAGCCAGTAAGAAACATCCTTCCATGGCCTCTGCATCAGCTCCTGCTTCCTGACCTGCTTGAGTTCCAGTCCTGACTTCATTTAGTGATGAACAGCAGCGTAGAAGTGTAAGCTGAATAAACCCTTTCCTCCCCAACTTGTTTTTTGGTCATGATGTTTGTGCAGGAATAGAAACCCTGACTAAGACAGATGGCCATTACGGATGGTTGTGAGCCACCATGTGGTTGCTGGGAATCAAACTCAGGACCTGTGGAAGAGCAAGCAATGCTCTTATTCACTGAGCCATCTCTTCAGCCCTTGATGGGCTTTTTTTTCCGGTCTAGAGAAAATAGACTTTGGTGTAATCCCTTAAAGCCATGACTACTGGGTAGTGTGATAGTTTACGAGAGTTCAAGATACAGGAGTCCCTGTCACCAGGGTGAAGCCCCTTAGAAAAAGGTGATCTGTGTTATGTGGCTATGCCTGTGAGTGTTTATGTGCACCCTGTGTGCACGGGAGCCTGTGGCATCCAGAAGAGAGTGTCAGATCACCTGGACCTTGTAGCCCAGGCTGGCTTCACACTCACTCAGTATGTAGCCAAGAATGACACTGAATTTTTGATCCTCCTACTTCCACCTCCTAAGTGCTAAGAGTTTAAGCCTGCACCACCATACTCAATTATGACAATTCAATTTCATATTTTATATATATACATATATATACATATACATACATATACATATATACATATATATACATATATATATACATACACATACACATATACGTATATATACATATATATACATACACATACACATACACATATACATATACATATATATATATATATATATATATATATATATCCTAGTTATCTTTGCTGTATAGCGCCAGTGTTTCGGTATGGGAAATGAATGCTTCTGTATGGGAAGACAAGCACTACATGTCAAGTGTACACATCCATCCACAAGGGCTTAGGACATGCAGCTTCTGGGAACGTGTTACTTAAGACCTTTATTGTGTGAAACAAAATTGAGGTTTGAAAAGCCAATTATTGGTTCCAAGCCTTTTTTCACATCCCGCCCCCCCTCAGATACCTGGTTATGTTTTGAGTCACTTCAGCTGCTCCACAATGAGTGCTAGAGGGCAGAGCTTTTGTTGCCACAGGCTTCAAAGACTCAGAGCACCCCAGGAAGACATCCAAGCCGTCCCCCCCACCCCGGGCCCATTCTTGGCAAAGGGTCTCCATCCCCTTAAACACCAGTCTCGCTTTTCCACTGCAGGAGCCTAAGACTGTTCATTAAATAGATTATGGTAGGTTATTAGGCTTGAATCAGTCTTACAGAGCTCATTCAAGCTACATTGCATAATGACTTCACCACTGGCTACTTAGCATGAGAATCTGCCAAGTCATTCCTCCTTACGTACTTCTCCCTGTGTGTGACGCTGGGTTAACCATCAGCTTGGTGTTTATGAGCCTTCATTAGAAGCCTGAGAATTCCTACCTAGTCCGATGGAACAATCTTAAAGTCACAGATTTCCTGTACTTGAAAGCCGTTACCACAAATGTCCTTGACCACCAAACTGACAGTAGCTTCACAAAGTACCACCCTAAACAACTGTAGGTGACAAGTCTTAAAATGGCCATGGCCAAAGGCCTCATGAGAGTTAAAATACTGATGCACTTGGCACGTTGGTTCTGTTTGTCCCATATGACTTCCGTGCAGTGGATCTTGTTGTGTTGCCTGTTGATCAAACGTGCATTCATTCTTCTGATCAGCTAGGAATATAGGCCACAGTGCCCAACTCTTACATATAACAAAGACAACAGGATTATGACTGATGAATTTTAACGACGGTTAAACTATTTCTGAGGCATGCCCCTACAAAAGTAGCTAAAAAATTATAGCATTGCTTACTTGTTAGCAACATTTCCCATGTAATTTAATATAATATACTCACCAAATTAATTGAATATCTCTGCTTTTGTAAAGAGAATTATCTTTTCGAGATATTCCAAGGATCCGTCTGGAAAACTTGCAAATTAATTAATTCATGGTTAAGAAAACGACTTGGGGACTGGAGAGATGGCTCAGCAGTGTCCAGCACTGGCTGCTCTTCCAGAGGACCTGGGTTTGATTTTCAGTATCCAGGTGCAGCTCATCTGTGGCACCTGTTATGTGTCATAGTTACACACATGTAACTTCAGTTCCAGGGGAGCTAATCTTCTGGCCTCTGAGAGCACCAGACATGCATATAGGACCCAGACACATGATTTGATTTGGGAAACTTAAGCAAAATGTCAAAGGTTTAAAACACTTATTCAAGATCAGATCAAAGGTCACAGAAAACAACAATCCCTCTTTATCCAAATCAACATTAGCATTTTAAAGGCAATGTAAAAAAAAAAAATGGGTCAACTTGGCTCTTTCGCAGAGGACTCAGTTTCTTCTGGTGAGCAAAAACTTAGCAGGTAAAGCAGGGCAATTCCTGTTTTCTAGGCCAAGTCCTTCAAATTCGAAGCAAAAGCCTCCACGGGCACGCCTTTAATCCTAGCACTTGGGAGGCAATGGCAGGAGAATTTCTGAGTTCTGGAGGCCAGCCTGGTCTACAGAGTGAGTTCCAGGACAGCCAGGACTACACAGAGAAACCCTGTCTTAAAAAACCAAAAAAAAAAAAAAAAAAAAAAAACGGAGCCTCACTGACTGGGGAGGGAAGCTGTAATGTATAAAAATGATGTACTAATATTAAAAAGGAAGAGGTGGTGGTGGTCAACAGGTGAGGAAACCTTAGTTATTAGTTATTGTTTTAACAGCAGGAACAAAACTTGAGGTTTTGCAATGAACCTTAGATTTTAGAAAACCTTGAAAGAGGTTCTCTCTAACCTCAGCAAATATGGCCACGTGTCCGCCACCTTCCACAGACGGCGTTCTTATCCGTTCAGTTTCTACCCTGTTTCCTCCTCTTAGTTTTGAACTGACTATCGTACTTTAATACAGAAATTACTTCATTTTTCCCTTTAAAAAAAGCAGCATCCGCATGAAGCTTTCTAGGTTTTCCTGACTAAAGCGCGTCATATCCTTCCTGTACACTTCTGTGTTTTGCTAATTTTAGCTTCACACAGTAATTGAAATTTAGTTTTGAAATGACTTTTAAATTATGCCTATGTGTGTGCATATGTGGGCGTGTGCATATGTGGGCTTGTGCATATTTGGGCGTGTGCATGTGAGTGCGCTGGAGGTGTGAATCCCTCCAGAAGCTGGAGGTGTGAATCCCTTCCAGATTCTCAGGCAGTTGTGAGTGGCCCACGGTGACTGGTGTTGGGAACTGACCCTGAGTCCTCTGCAAGAGCGGCCAGCACTCTTGAGTCCGCAGTGAGGCAGCTCTGGAGACCCGCAAGCACAAGTCCTCAGGCCCAGCTTTTTAAAATGTGAATTCTGGAGCTCTAACTCGGACCCATGCCTGAGTGGCAAGTTCTCCACTCACTGGGTCCGCTGCTGTTTTATTTTGAGACCGTGTCTCACTCGGGGTAGACCAGGCAGGCCCTGAATTCTGCATCCCTGGTCAGCCTCCCAAACTGCTAGACTTACGCACACCGCCCCCTTTCCAGGTTAACATTTGCATAAAGTACATTTGAGAATATGCTAAACCATTTCATGACTACATCATATGGAATAACACTTTAAGGAAAAAGATTGAGAAAGAAACCCAGAAGAATTGTGTAATTTTTAGATTAGGGCTGGAGGTCCACATCTGTAAACCCAGGGCTCATGAGGTGGGGACATTAGGGTGAGTTCAGGGCCATACTTGGATACACTGCGTCTGAGGGCGGCTGAGGCTACAAAAACCCTACCTCAAAATAACTATATGAAGTCTTAAAATTGAAGGCTGTACACGGATAAAACCCAGAGGATCGTATTGCTCTAGCAATAATTGTTGGCCATCGTAGACTTTCCCGAACTCGGGTCTCAAAAGCAACCACATCTTCCATGCCCTGACTCTTCATGATAGAACAATCTGTTACCGCTCTCTTTAGACACTCTTTCAATTATTATGAGTAAAGAGGCTTTGTCTGTCTTAAATCTTAGGGACTGAGCGTTGGTATCCTGGGACCCACATTTCAAGATCTGGCAGAAAACGTGAACAGGAACATCAGTAGCCTGTCTCTGATATTCGTGGGCCGCGCCGCTGGGTTCCTGGGTGGCTCTATGATTGGCGGGGTTCTCTTTGACCACGTGGATCAGTTCTTTCTTTTGGGTGAGTAAACACCTGTTCCATGCCTGTCACCTGCGACTTGACACCTTTGTCTCTGTGTGGAGAGCATGGTCTGCAGAATACTTGACAAGGATGTGGGCGGGGCGGGGGTGTGGCTCCCTGGAAGCTGGCCGGCTAGAGTCCCTGTTCTGGGCAGAGGAGCGAGTGTGTACTGATCCCCCTGGAAATGCAACGGGCCCCCGGCCCGCGAGTGTTGTCACCCCTGAGCAATGCAGACCTTTGCTGCGATTTAGGCTCCACTCCAGGCACGTGAGCCCGCCGCCCTTCTCCTGACAGAGAAGCTCTGCTTATCTGGGAGGGTGGGGGCGGGGCTCCTGCGGTCACTGGGTCAGAATGAGTTCCGGGAACCTGGCTGATTCTGTGGATTCCGGATTGAACATGAAGGGGTAGGAGGTTGTGAGAGACACGATATAGGCTGTGTGTTTTTGTCTCCATTACCCAGTGTCACAGATAAACCCAGACTGTGCCTTCCATACCCTGAAAAGACGGCGAAGCTCTAAGCATAATTTTCCCAATAAATTGACACAACTAAGGAAAATAGGTGAATGTTATAAGACACAGAACAAGGAAAATAAGTTACCGCTGATGAATAAGTAACTGGCCCTTATTATATCTCCCTCCCTATTCCCCAAAACTAATTAATTTAGGAACATTTAACCAGAACTTTTACACCGAAAGCATTGTTAACTCACATCTAAAATCTCCTATATTCTTATATGTGTGACAGTAAATAAATTTCTGGCCTGTTTTCCTTTGCTATTAAACTTTGCTGTGCTGTATAATTTATTATTATTAATAGTACTATAATCATGGTTAAGTCACAGTAGTTTATATCTTAGGTTACAAAAAGCCTTATAGAATTTACATGATTTTACATAGAAGCTGCAACTCTGTGTTAACTCAGTCTTAATTTTTTATGTTCTTATAGGTTTTTGTGATCCTGAGGGATACAGGTTTTTATAGCTCATTCTCATTTTTTTAATATGAAACTTTATTTCTGCAGTGGGGAATCAAACCCAAGGGTTTGTGCTTGTTACACATGCCATCTGCTCCTGAGTTACAATCCCAGCTCCTGTAACTGAATTTCTTCCCTTCTTCCCAGGGGTGTCTACGGTGGCAACTGCAGCCGGACTTTATCTTGTCCCGTTCTGCAAGACGGCGGCCCTGCTGATCATCACCATGTCTGTCTTTGGGGCTTCCGTTGGTGTTGTGGATACGGGTATGTGAAGCCTGCGGTGTCATCTCTAGGGATGCTGAGAACTCTACTAGAAAAGTCCAGCAGATGATATTGACTGTGCTTGCATACTTTTGAAATGATACAGACTTTCTGACCTGTCTCGGGGTCATCCTTGTAGAGTTACACTTGGTGCTCATTCGGGGATTGAGCTATGAACAGCCAACAATTCGACTTAACGTCTTTGTTCTATGGGAGGCTGATTTACAGGAGCTAAACTTAGAAAAGCCCCTGTCTGTGGCTGGCAGTGCAGGTGAAATGGGCTTTCACTTGGGGTTAAATTGTATCACTGTAAAGAGGAATCGGTGGTTAAAATCCAGCATGGACAACCTTTGGCTAAGAAAGCACTGAAGCAGACACACAGCTAAAATACACCCTGTTCTCTGTGCCCAGACAAAATGAACTCTCGGATACTTTCTTACTTTCTGTTCAGTTCTCTTAGAAGTTCTGAGTCTTCAAAGGTACAGCTTTTCTATATGCCCATATCTGCTTGAAACCCTACTAAGTAGCACACATGATGAGCGCTTTCCTTCAGCACCTGCTCTCTAACCCTTTCTTGATGTTTTTTTTTCTCTTTTCTTTTTATTGAAAAAGGGATTTTTTTCTACCCTTTCCCAACTCCCAGTTCCTCCCTACCATCCCTAATATCCAGATCCACTCCCTTTCTGTTTCTCATTAGAAAAGAACAGGCTTCTAACACATGATAATAAAATACAAGATAAAACAAAATAAACCTACACTTTGGGATTGGACAAAACAAACAAATAAAAGGAAAAGAGCCCAAGTTAAGGCACAAGAAACTGAGACCCCTCCCGCACACACTCAGGCATCCTATAAGAACACTGATCTGGAAACCATAATATATTCGAGAGGGTCCTGGGTGCAGGCCCAGCGCACGCTGCCCCAGTCTCTGAGTTCACATGAGCTTTCCTCATTTGACTTAGAGGTCTTGTTCTCCTGGTGTCCTCCATCTCTCTGCCTCCTCTGCCATGTGTCCCTGAGCTCTGAGGGGAGGGATTTGATGGAGACAGCAAATTTAGGGCTGAGTGTTCTAAGGTGTATGTATGTGTATATATGTGTCTGTCTGTCTGCTTGTCTAGGTCTCTGTGTCTGTCTGCATCTCTGTGACTATTTCTGTGTCTGTCTGCGTATGCATGTGTGTGTGTGTCTGTCTGTCTGTATCTCTGTGACTATCTCTGTATCTGTGTGTGTGTGTGTGAGTGTGTGTGTGTGTGTGTGTGTGTGTGTGGTGTCTGACTGTGGATCTCTGTGCTTGTTTCCATCTGCCGCAGGAAGAAGCATCTCTGAGGGTGGCCAGGCAAGGCACCGATCTGTTCCTGGCTGCAGTGTCCCTTGATGTTCAAACGTTACCTGATAAATCACACAGTATCTTATAACTCAGGTCTCATGTGGTTGCAAAGTTACATGCTTATCTCGGGTCTCATGTGGTTGCAAAGTTACACGCTTATCTCAAAGTACCTGGTCAACATAAAATGGCCAAAAGCTGGGTGCTTGGGGCTCCCCCTACAGGTATTCCAACAGTGTTGTGTGGATTCTGAAAGGTGTGCCTGTTTCCTATACCGGGAACATCAAAGCTTAGAGCATTCAGGTTCCGGATGGAACATTTTTACATTTATTTCATCCATAATGTTCAAGTGGTTGCCAGAAAGCTTTGTGGTTTGGCCGATCTGATGATAAAATGTTCCCTAGCGAACACACACGTTTCAAACATTTACAGTGAAATAGTATTGCTCTCCATGTGCCGTCAGCTCTGTTTTAGCAGCCCTTTGCTGCTGTGCCTGGCTCCAGCAGGTAGTGCTTCACCAGCCTGTAGCATTCCAGGAATGAGGCTGATATCACAACACACAGCTTGCTGGAGTTTGTGGGTCAGTGGGTCAGCATCACTTGAGACCAAGTTTGAGTTACTTACAACACATAGCATTGCCACCACGCCACACAGGCTTAGTCTCTCTGTCATAGTAAAGACTTGTTGGTTTGTTGGTTTGTTGGGTTGCTCCTTCACCAGTTGACAATTTAACTTTATTCCCCACATTTCATTGGCAGGTGCAAACGTCCTCATCTTGGCTCTTTGGGGGGACAAAGGAGCCCCCCATATGCAGGCCTTGCACTTCGGTTTCGCCTTGGGTGCCTTCCTGGCTCCCCTGCTGGCTAAATTGGCCTGGGGTACCACAGCATCCGCTCAGAACCACACCGAGTCCGACTTTGACCCTCTAATGCTGAACCGATCCTCCAAAGCCTCCTCAGACTCTGTGTTCGCGGTACCCGAGGACATGAATTTGCTGTGGGCATATGCTTCCATTGGCACCTATGTCTTAGCCATTTCTGTCTTTATGTTTGGTCTGTTTTGTAAGAAACATTCGCGGCAGGAAAAATCTGCAGCATCTGCTCAGGGAGCTCGAAGGGCTAAATATCACAGGGCCCTGCTCTGCCTCCTCTTCCTGTTCTTCTTCTTCTATGTGGGAGCTGAGGTGACCTACGGCTCTTTTGTGTTCTCCTTCGCCACCACCCACGTTGGCATGGAAGAGAGTGAGGCAGCTGGCTTGAACTCCATCTTCTGGGGAACCTTTGCAGCCTGCAGGGGCCTGGCCATCATCTTTGCGACATTCCTACAGCCTGGAACCATGATTGTGCTGAGCAACATTGGCAGCCTGGCCTCATCTTTCTTTCTGGTTCTTTTTGACAAGAACCCTCTCTGTCTCTGGATCGCGACATCTGTGTATGGAGCCTCAATGGCGACCACATTTCCCAGTGGAGTTTCCTGGATTGAGCAGTACACCACCTTAACTGGGAAATCCACAGCATTCTTTGTAATTGGCGCTGCCCTGGGAGACATGGCCATTCCTGCAGTGATCGGAATTCTTCAGGGATACTACCCAGATCTGCCAGTAGTTCTGTACACATGTCTGGGTTCAGCCATATTCACGGCTGTTTTATTTCCTGTGATGTATAAATTAGCCACCTTACCCCTGCAACGCCAGCACAAAGGAAAAAGGATAAGGGAGGACCAGACAGCTTTGCCCACTAGTTCTAGGCTGTGAGAAAGAGAATACATGAGAACATTAAAAACAAACAAACAAACAAACAAACAAGCAGTGGAAGAGATTTTGAAGTTGTTGTGAGTCATCCTGGAGCCCATCTGTAACGGAGACATCTGGAGATAAGATGGAGCCCATAGAAGTGCCATTCTATTGAGTTCTCTGCAGTTAATAAAGGCAACCCCCCTGAAACACATCTGGACAAGAGGCACGTATACTGAGAGAGAATGAGTTACTTAGTAACTTTACCAAATTAAGAGTTCAATCAACCGGAAAGTGAAAATTTCCCAAAGCCTCCTGGTGCTCAAGCTTTCTGGGGGCTATTTGTAGAGAATGCTAGAAAATTCAGAAATGTTCTGTGATCCTTGGTCACCCATGAACTACCGCATGGGCTCACATGGTGAGATCTCACTCGGGGGCTTCTGTTCCGGCAGGTGAATGTTAGGTGATCACTACCTTTCAGAGCCTATGAGGAAGGCAGAAGAGGTTGGGACGCTGTGGGCATCCTGACATCAGATGGGTTTTCTTGCCAGTGACCACCCACCCACATTCTACCAAGTGTTTGTGAAATCTTCTTGTAAGAGTCAGACGTTTCTATAACTGCTGTAGACCTGGGTCACTGTGTGCCACTGACAACGACGGATTCCAGATGTTTATCGCTACGCAATAGGAATCACAGAGTAGGGCATAGGTTATGCATATGTCTCAACATAGATCCACTTTCAGGGCCTCCTGCAGGCCCTGCATGTGGCCTGTAGGTCACACCCCTGAAGAGAAGATGATTCCTTCCTAAATTGAAAAATCTATGCATCATAAAAATTTTGCAAGATGTCTCCTAGAAACTAATGTAACCTTTAACCTACTCTTTATTGCAAATGTTAAATGAACCAAAGATGATAAAGAAGCTTAATTAACAATTTGATACTGATTACATGTGCCAATTAATGTACTTGATGCTTAATACTCTTATGAAAAATACTATTTTCAGTGTGGAATTGGGTACATCCTAAGGTGTGGGCGCCATGCTTTTAACCCATCTGAAATCAGGATATACCTTAAAATAAACAATCATTTGAAACTGGGACAAAGTTACTTTACAGTGTTTTTTTCATATACACATATAAAATAATGACTTGTCCACAATTCATCCAGTAAAATAGAATCCAGGGCAAAATTCTGTCTTACTTCATCATAAGTCTCAAACATCTGAAGCGTTTGGTTAGACTTCCGAGCTCAGTCTCTGAGACTGAACAGGCAAACTTGTAGCCATGAGCTTTAGCTACGTGGTAGCACCAGTTTCAGGCTGTCCTGAAAGACAGAAAGATTCCCTCTTGAAGATCAAAAGAAAGTTACATACTTCCAAACTATCACAGTACGGCAGTCACGTTGACACCTCCTCCCTCAGGGAAGTAAAAAATAATCAGGCCCAAACAAGACAAACCCGTGAGGGAAGACACCAAATCCTAGAGCCCCATGTACAGGGTGTGAGGTGTCATAGGGCAAGTAATGGCCCCATATCCTGGGTCTGCTCTTTGTAAGACACACAGTCCCCCTCCTTGGCTGAGTCTGGTCACCGCCTCTGGCTTACTATGTGTTTCATGTTCTTGGCATCGTCTGCGTGCCTGCGGTAGCTTTGATAGCTTTGCCTTCCGTCCTACAGGCTTGTGCCCTTGTCCCACGAGAGACTGCCTGTCAGTATTCTGACCCTGCGGCACATGCCCCGGAGTCCTGCCTTTTCCTTTGAAATGTGGGTAGAAACCCCAGTTACCCCATAACTTTCACTCTGTATGCTTGCAAAATCGCATCGCCTGGCCTGTGCTGCCCTCGTGAACTGTACCTGTGCACACATGGACCAGGCCGTGGGAGCTTCTCAGTGTCTTGCTGGCTAAACATGAGGATTTTAGATACTTCTCTGTTGTGATAAAATGCCCTGACAAAGGAACCGTATGCGAGGAACTGCTGTGATCATAAAAAGAGAAGGAGGCTATTAAGATACGTTCTATGGTGGTGTGGGGGAAGGGGGTGCCTCCGTGGGCCCATGCAGAGGCATCCCTTCTGTTGGGGTTTTGTCTAAGCTCCACCCCACACCTACCTGGAAATAGCCAGGCATGCCCCGCCCCAGAGATCTGGCCCACTATAAAAGGGGCTACTTGCTCCTCCTCTCTCTCTTTGCTCTCTGCTCTCCCACACTCTCTCACCTCTCTGTCCCTGGGGCTCTTCCCCCCTCCATGTGGTCATGGCCGGCCTCCACTCTCTCTATTCTCTCTCTCTCTACCTCTCTCTACCACTAACTCCCATCCCCTACTCTGAATAAACTCTATCCCATACTACGCCTGTGTGTGTGTGTGGTCCCTCAGGGGCAGAGGTGCCCAGGCAAGGGCCCGCCTGGAACCTTCCCCCACGCCGCCTAGCCACACTCCCCTAACCCCCTATACTCCCCCTCCCCTTTTAAGCCCTTTCACCTTCTCCCTGAGGGACCACACACAAGGAATAGAGTTTATTTAGGGCACGGGGAGGGGAGTTAAGAGACTAGTAGAGGCAGAGGAAGACAGAAGGAAAGAGTAGAGAAGTAGAGGCTGGCCATGACCATGTGGAGGGAGGGGAGAGGAGAGAAGAGCCCGAAAGGACAAGAGAGATGGGAGGGGCAAGCAGCCCCTTTTATAGTGGGTCAGACCTACCTACCTACCTGGCTGTTGCCAGGTAACTGTGGCGGAGGGCTTAGACAGAATCCTAGAAGGGCCTCTTTTGAGGCAGCTGGGTCACATCACATCTGCAGCCAGGAATTATAGTGCTGGATGCCAGTTCTCTGCTGCAGGATATTTGATGACACCGTGAACCCCAAGATAGTGTTATTCACTGAGCAACCCTGTTTCTAGTTGGAGTGTGGCTCAACCTCAGCACACCCTTTTAATCACTCTGTCTGGAATACAGATGCAATCTTAGTATGCACCTTTAATCTCAAACGATGAAGCTTGGTTTGTCAAAGGAAGCGTTTGAAAGTGATGTCTAATTGAGTGGCAGACAAAGTGACGAATCAGAGAAAGATTTGTCAGAATAGGATACGCCCAACTCTCAAAAAGAGAAAGGTGACTTAAAAGAGAGAGAGAGCAGCAGAGAGAGAGCAAAGAGAGAGGGGGCAGTTTTACTGAGACAGGTTGCAAAGAGAAAATAAGCTAGAGACAGGTGAAGACAGAATGAGTCAGAGAATGAGAAGGAACCGGATTAGAACAGGTTGCCAGAGTTGGTATGAAGCCAAGCAGAGCAATTCGGCCAGAGCCTGAAAGAGAAGCCAGTTCCAGTCAGTCAGCTGGAGAGGAGTTTGAGCCAGAACAGCTGAGTTGAACCAGCCAGCCGGAGATCAGAAAGAACTAAACAGGGGTGAGCTTCCTCAGCAGTAAGTCTCAGAGGCTGAGAACCTGGTAGGCCTACATTAGATTGTACAGAAGTTAGAAGCTTCCAGGTGTTGTGCTTGCTCGAAGGTCCTGTCTGCTCGCTGCGTTGTGGCTGCTCGCTGCTCGCTGTGCCCACACGCGCGCACCACGGGCACCGTGCTGCCGGGACGCGGTGGAACCGTGAGCCGCAATGAGACAGCTAAGCCAGATAGTTCTGCGTGGGGCTTTATTTAAGATAGGGAAGGGGTAGCGGGCGGGAAGGAAGGGGAGAAGAGAAAGAGAGAGGAAAAGAGCGCTGCCCAGTTATATACCGGGGGTGACATAATTACAGGTAAAGGTGGGCTATGGAATTCTGGGTAAACGGCAGCTGTTGCCTTGGCAACAGACCTATACATTGCTTGTATGGCCTCACAAGCTTTGCAGGCCTCGGGTACCTACACCAGGACTAGGCCTAGACTAGCAGACTGAGGCATAGACAGTTACTTCAGAAGAATAAAAGTTACATTTACAGTTCTTTTCTCTGTTTCTCCTTGTTTATTCAGTCTAGGACCCCACCCATGGAATGGGCCTTCCTACCTCCGGTTAACCTGGGTAATCGGCACCAGCACCGCCATGCCTGAGGTAGCATGAAAAGCAGGGGATGCTAGTTCCTCCTAGGCCGACAGGCAAATCAGCCATCACAGTCTGTGGGCACCTTTGAGCACAAGGCTCTTAAAGGAGACAAATGTGTTTCTCTCTGGAACTAATCTGCACCACCACACCTTTGAGCCTGAGTAGTGGGGTGGCCCCAGGAGGTTCCTGAAGGGCGGCCTCGCCAGCCCCTCTCTCCTTAGGATGCTTTCTCCCTCTATGGGTAGGCAGGACCACCAGGGGCCGACCAGAATGTCTGCAGGATTCCTCTTTCCTTCTGAGCGCTAAGGGACTGGCCCCATTCCAGTCTTCCCAGATTGAGAGATGGAAGTGACCCCAGCTCACGGGCACCCCAGCAGAGTGAGCAAAGGCAGGGAAACAGTTCTGCCTCACTCTCCTCTTGGTCCGGGGTCCTAGACAGCATCTTTCTGCCCTTTCTTCCTTCCCCCCCCTTCATTTCCCAGTGAGTACGTCTCTAACAAAGTGGTTCTCAACCTAGGGAATGCAAGCCCTTGGGGGGCTCTAAAGAACTTTTCACAGGGGTCACCTAAGACCATTGGAAAACATAGATATTCACATTATGATTTATAACAGTAACCAAAAGGCAGTTGCAACGTACTAATGAAAATAATTTTATGGTTGGGAGTTTACCACACCATGTGGAACTGTCATGAAGGGTCAAAAGCCTTAGGAAGGTTGAGAACCACTGTTCTAATGGCATGGGTAGGGAAGGTGTTGGGGTTGCAGACCAGGGCTCCTTACCTGCACATGTGCATCACACACACACACACACACACACACACACACACACACACGCATGTGCACACACACAGGCGCACACACACACAGGCACACTCACATGCACACACATGCATACGCATGCGCAGGCACACACACACGCGTGCGCGCACACACACTTGAGCACACACACTCAGGCACGCACGCACGCGCACGCACACACACACACACACACACACACGCACTCACGCACATGCACACACACACACACTCAGGCGTGCACGCACACACAGACACACACTCGAGCATACACACACACATGAGCGTGCACACACACACACACACACACGCATGCACACGCGCACACACACACACACACACACACACGCGCACACACTCAGGTGCCCTTCTCTCCCCTTGCTGGTTCTGTTGCTGCTTCCCAGCCCAGCCCTGAGCCAGGCTTCTTGACATAAAGGAGTGCCACTGGGTCCCAGACGAGTCCCAACCCTTCTCAGGCACTGTCTGTGGAACTCCAAACCCTCACTGCTGCCCTGCCTGAAAAAAAGGGTAGACTCACAGCCACGAGGCATGAACGTCATGAACGCAAGCTTGTGCCCTGGACTGTACCCTGGTGTCCTCAACTAGTCCTGTGCCAGAGAAATATGGAGAACGCCATGTTGTTGTTGTTACTTTGTACTGTTTCATTTGGGTTTCCCAGAATCCATTTCTACCATCACAAGTAGTTATAAGCTTAATGGTATATAATCTTACCTTCTGTGTGGCTTCTATTGCCTTTCTGAGAAGTTCAGTTGACATAGGCCACTCTAGGAGGCCCCTGCTTGGAGATTACCAGCAACCGTCTGTAATGGGATCCGCTGCCCTCTACTGGTGTGTCTGAAGACAGTTGCAGTATACTCACATATATAAAATAAATAAATCTTTTTTTAAAAAAATGTTGGGCTCTACTTTTAAAACAAGAAAGAAATCTGGTATAGTTCTTTTAAAGTTAGCTATAATTAAATATTTTGTTCACAGAAGGCCAAAACCAATGTTTTGATGTAAATCTGAAATCTAATTCTGTTTAAAATTTTTTAAAGATTTTCTTAATATGGTATCTGCTCTTAATGGTATCTGCTTGTAAAGCATTTTTTATTTAATTATTGTCTATTTAATTATTGAGACCGATCTCACTATGTAGCCATGGCTAGCATGGAACTCCCTTATGTAGACCAGGACAGTACTGAAGTTACAGAAAATCTGTCAGCTTCTGACTGCTGGAATTAAAGGCATGTGCTACCACACCTGGCCAAGTTTTTATAATTTTTGTATAGATTTCCTTGTGTTTTTAACTATGTGTCTGCCCACATGTCTGTGTGGGGCATACACCTAAGTGCCTATTAGATGCCAGAAGCAGGCATTGATCCCCTGCAGCTGAAGTTATACTCTGTTGTGAGCCTGTGTGTACTAGGAACTGACTTCAGGTCCTCTGGCAAGAATAGTAAATACTCTTAACCAATACACCATCTCCCCAGCCCGTAAAGCCTTTTAAATGACCACTTTAAAGTCTTGTTAGGTAAGTGGATCTCTGAGTTAGAGGCCAGCCTGGTCTACAAAGTTCCAGGACAGCCAGGGATACCCAAGGAAACCCTGTCTTAAAAAAAAACCAAAACTAAAAAAATACAGGACCAAAAAACTCTAGTCAGGTAAATAACTTACTTTAGATGGTGACGGTATATTTAGTGCTATATTTGCCTAAAACTGTGTGTGCATCTGAAAGCTAAAGATGCCATGTGTCTAAGCTTTATCTAGTTTTTATTCAAAAGTAAAAATGAAAGCCACTAGCTCCTGTTCAAGACTGCTGACACCAATCTAGGTATTCAACAACCAAACTTTCGGGGCAAAGACAAGAATATAAGATTCTAAGAAGGTTTTCAGTATTGTTGTCTATTCTCCCCCAGTTTGGCCAGTCCTGTAGGGAAAATGGGAGGCCCCTAAAAGGCTCACAGAACTTTATAAAATCACCCATCCTTTTGATCAGAGAGCCTATAGAGACCTCAGAAGACAGTCTGAAGAGGAGCTCTCACCAGTGTTTCCAAAGGGACCAAGACCCTGACTGATCTGTCCCCACAGGTAGTACAACTGGTAGAAGAAAGGACTAAAGTAGCAGAGAGACTCCTTGTAAGTCCCTAAAGGTCACCCCCAAGGCTACCGCTTGGCCAGGTATGAAAATCCCCAGAGTGTGAGAGAGGCTTGCTAGTGCTCCCTGCTCTCCCTTTCCCGGACTCAGTGGGTGCTTTCTAGGCATTTATTTCTAGGGAGCCATTGGCACTCTGCTCTCCTGAAGGATAGCATTTTATCCGTGGGCACAGTCTCACTCTATTGCACATCCATTGTCACACATTCTAGCTCCCAATTTCCAGTATCACCAAAGCACCTCTATCTTGGGGTATAGGAGTCTACCATATTCACAATGTCACTCCTGCTGTAATAAGTAAGGGACTGAATCAGTTCTGAATGAAATAAGTCTTGCCCATGGGTCTGACAGCAAGCACTCTAGGATAAACTTAGCTATTCTGGAAATCCCCAGTCCTCCTGTGTCCCCTCATCCTACCCCCACTCCTGCAAAACTCACAGCTCTCTAAAAACATGGCCACCTCCCAACAATAGTGCATACACCTATAATCCCAGTACTTGGGAGGTAGAGACAGGAGGACCAGGAGTTCAAGAACTACAAGGTTAGTGAGTTCAAGGCCACCCTGTACTACATGAAACTGTCTTGAGAAAACAAGGCAAAACAAAACCCAGCCATCGTAGCATCCTCCATACAAGCCTGAACGACCTCCCTTGGTATACCAACCAGAATTGCATTAGGCACTGGCTAGCTTTAGGTTACCTCTTAGCAAGGCGGAGTCTTGCTGGTACCAAAGTTTCAGGAGAGGGGAGTTGCATCCACCAAGACTTCAGGATTATAGAGGCTGATATTCGTGAAGTACAGCCATGCCTTGAGCTCAGCCAGGGCTCTCATCTCCACTACATCTGGTTTAGTATGAAGAGTTTTAAACTGCGGGTCTGGAGAGGCTGCTTGGAGAGTGCTGAGACTGCTATGCAGAGGCAAGCTCTTAGATTGAGTCCCCAGTGGCCACGGAAGAAGTTGGGAGTGATGGTGGAATCTCAATGCTGATGGGTAGAAACAAGACAATCCCCACAGCTTGCGGGCCAGCTAGCCTCGCCTAAATGATCCCAGAGAGGGGCTCATGAAACAAAAAATGAAACAAAACAAAATAAGCTTTTAAGGAACCAAGTATGCATGCACACACACATATTTACACATGCACACTCACACATGCTTACACATGTGCATATGCATGCTTACACATGTACACACGTGCTTATACATGCTTACACATGCACACACATGCTTATACATGCACACATGCTTGCACATGTACACACATGCACACACAGGCTTACACATACACACACATGCTTACACACACACACACACACACACACATGCTTACACATGGATTCCCCTCACCAAAAATCTATATATGGAGGTAGAGATACAGCTCCATGGGGCACAGCCCTGAGTTCATCACCAGCACCAGAAAATGGAAAAGAAAGAAGAAATAACAGTTTTCTCCAGTTTTCTCCTTAGTTCTTATCTGCTTTTGGTCTCTGGTCATCTTGCGGGGGGGGGGGGGGGGGGGTCTTTTTTTTTTGTTTTGTTTTTTGGATTTGTTTTTTTTTTTTTCGAGACAGGGTTTCTCTGTATAGCCCTGGCTGTCCTGAAACTCACTCTGTAGACCAGGCTGGCCTCGAACTCAGAAATCTGCCTGCCTCTGCCTCCCAGAGTGCTGGGATTAAAGGCGTGCGTCACTGCCCGGCTTTTAATTTTTTTGGGGGAAGGGTGGGTTTCTTAACACAACAGTTCGTTTCTTCTGTAATCTGGGAAGTCCACACCCAGTGCAGCAGCAGGGATGCCAGCCCCCACTGTCAGACCGAGGACGTGAACTGCTGAGACAATCCAGTTGTCATCACTGTATATCCCCCACTACAGTGACCTAGTCTTAATTGTCAAAGAATGGTGGCCCTGATGAGTATTTTATTTACTCCAGAAGCCTCAGTTCAAAGGTAGTTAGTGCCTGTAAACCTTCACTGCGGGGCCTGATGCAGTGTACAGGAAGTTAGAAACTCACAAGGCAGATTTTTAAAAAAAAAGGTTTATTTTTTTATTATTTTAAAAAATCTTGGGCTGGAGAGATGGCTCAGCAGTTAAGAATGCAGATTGCTCTTTTGAAGGTCCTGAGTTCAATTCCCAGGAACCACATGGTGACTCGCAGTCATCCATAATGAGATCTGATGCCCTCTTCTGGTGTGTCTGAAGGCAGCTACAGTATATTCACATATAATAATAAAATACGTCTTTAAAAAAAAACTTGTCTTGTGTGTGTGTGTGTGTGTGTGTGTGTGCACTCGCGCAGGTGCCAGTGGAGACCAGAGGAGTTGGATTCCCCGTGAAGTCCGAGTTACTGGTCATGTGAGCCACCCAATGTGGTTTCCAGAATCAAACTCTGGACCTCTGCAGGAGTTGCTGACCCATCTCTCCCTCCTGGGAGGCAGCTTTCAAGCACTAGAATGTGGAATCTCTAAGCTGCTGGCTGACCTTCCGTGGTGGGTTAAAAATGAACCAGCGCTGGCCTGTGGGGGGGATGACAAGGCCCCGCAAGCTGCCTGGATTCATCACAGGTTAAAGATAAAGCCAGCTTTGAGTTTTCGCTCTGAACACAGAACTGGTCCAGTGATAACCGTAAACCAGTCAGCAGCTCCTTAACCCAGAGCTAACAAGACTAACAGGTGACCGCGGGTGATAAACACAGTCAGTTCACTCCTTTCCGGCTTCACAACTCAAAGGTAAACCTCTGACCCGAAAAGTTGGCAGACAGCGCTGACTCCCTTCTGTCTTAGACAAAGCCTGAGTTCTCTTAGCTGCACAAGGAACTCTTAGCTCTGATTACAAAGTTAGACCAAAAAAGTCAAAGGTACAACAGTTCCTCTCTGGTTGGCCCAAAGTACAGAGAATTGCTTCTCTGCCTGATAAACATGACGCCCGGGGGTTGGGGAGCAACATCATGCCCCCACCAGGAAAACTACAAGGAAGACCACACAAGATGCCCCATAACTTTGATCCCAGAACTCAGGAAATAGAAGCACATGAATCTCACATGAGTTCAAGACCAGCTTGGACTACATGATGCGTTCCAGGACAGCCAGGGCTGCATAGCAAGACCGTGTAGAAACAACAGTAACAAAAACAAAAACTACAACAAACATCAGCGTCAGGTGTCTGGTTCTTCCTGTTTTACTGTCCACTTGTCCTTGTTTCTCCAAGGTGCACCATTTTTGTTTGTTTTGTGTATTTTCTCCAAGATACATCTTGAGTCTTTATTATTACAACTATTGTTGTAATAGTTATTATTACAACTATTGTTGTAATAGTTAATATTACAACAATAAACTATATGCAATAAGAATAATTACTGGAAGCCGGAGGGTGGTGGTGGCGGTGGTGCACGCCTGTAATCCCAACACTCTGGGAGACAGAGGCAGGTGGATTTCTCAGTTCTGGGCCAGCCTGGTCTACAGAGTGAATTCTGGTAGTGTCTTGAAAAAACCAAAAATCCAAAAAACAAACAAACAAGAAGGAATAATTATGGAATAATTATAGAAACTATCATGTAAGAGTTACATTCACAGTGTCTAGTCCATTTGTAAATGACAGCTTGGGAGAAAATATTCTATTATCTGTTCTATCTTGGTGAGTTCAGAGTTCTGTACTTAAATCATTTTCTATCATATTGCCAATCTAAAAACATCTTATACTTAAAAATATTTTCTTAAATCCTAAACAGCTTAAGCTTTTATTGTGAGACTATAACTATCTAGTCTTCAACCCCATCAGGGACTTGAGAAGGAATAAATGCGTCTTGAGTATGAGAAGTGTAGAGCAAGCAGCTCCCAAAATTATGGAAATAGCGTAGATAGCTTGTTACCTAGACAGTCCCACAAATTTCTCTATGATGCTGAAGCATCTCTCTTCAGCATTCTGGCCCAGAATATCTGACAGACATTTAGTGAAGCAGGAATTATGGAGGACCAGCCTACCTTGTCTTTGCAGAGCTCAAGTCATCTTCCTTGTGACTCATGATCCGGTTTGGACAGCATTCTGTCTGTAGCTGAGACAGGGGCAGTTTTGTGCCCGGTGGCTAGTTTGCCACATTTGAAGTAAACCCCATACGGAGGTTCTTCAATGTTCATTATCTTCCTTGAATTAGAATGGGGGCTCTTCCAGGAGCAGATCTGTCTCATTGCCCCCTCCAAACAAAACAAAATAAAACAAACAAACAAAAAAAAAAAACAAAATATAAAACCCTATACTTATAAAACCCCTTAAAATGACATATTCCGTAGATCTCTGAGATTTTTGAAGACCATCTGTCTAACTTCTATGCTGTGTGGTGGTGCACACATGTGGAGGTCAGGGGACACTTGTCAAGAGTTTATCTCCTTCCGCCATAGGTTCTGGGGACCAAACTCAGGTCATCAGCCTTACATGGAACATGCCTTCATACACTGAGCCATCTTGCCAGTTCCTAAGGCAAGGTTCACATGGCTCAGGTCGGCCTCAGACTCCCTATGTAGCCAGCAATGATGGTCTTGTATTTCTGATCTCTCTCCTCTCTCTCAGTGCTTACACTGCCAAGGCCAAGAAGGGTACGCTTGGCTTCAGGAAAGATCCAATAAAATGTGGCTTTAAGCTTGGTATGGAGGTTGTACACACCCAGGCAGCGAAGATGACCTCAGCAGCAGGAGGTTGATGTAGAAGGATTGCCATGAGTTTGGCACCAGCCTGAGCTACAGAGTACATTTCAGGCTAGCCTGGGCTACAAAATGAGACCCCTTTTCTTTCTTTATTCTTCCTTCCTTCCATTCTTCCTTTTTTTTTTAAGATCTGGGTTTCTTTCTTTCTTTTCTTTCTTTTTTTTGTTTTTTTTTTGGGGGGGTTGGTTTTTTCAAGACAGGGTTTCTCTGTGTAGCTCTGGCTGTCCTGTAACTCACTCTGTAGACCAGGCTGGCCTTGAACTCAGAAATCCACCTGCCTCTGCCTCCCAGGTGCTGCCACCACCACCCGGCTACTTTTCTTTCTTCCTTCCTTCCTTCCTTCCTTCCTTCCTTCCTTTCTTTCTTTCTTTCTTTCTTTCTTTCTTTCTTTCTTTCTTTCTTTCTTTCTTTTGTCCTTCCTTCGTTCCTTCTTTCCTTCCTTCCTTCCTTCCTTCCTTCCTTCCTTTCCTCCTTTCTTTCTAAATCTGTTTTGGTCTCCCCAACCCCAGGTGACATAACCCAACAAAAATTCACATTTCTGGCCCTCTCCAGTTACTCACTTCCCTACCAGTTCCCTGGAATTGGCGTGAGTGTGTGTAGCTGAGACCCCAGCCAATGAGTTAGTATTTTTCAGTCTGAGGTAGAGAGCCCAGGCCCCTGAGCGCGCTGGACAAGCAGTCAAGCACTGAGCTACAGCCCCAAGTGCAGATTTTGCTCATGGGCTACTGTGTCATTATCCACAGCGGGGATTTGCTGACCACTCTTGGCCGAGTCGTTAGCCATAATCCTCTCGGCTGCACGGGGCTAGAGTGGATTCTGTGTCAGGTTGAGGGCTGAGATGCTGTGGGTTGAGGGTGTGAAAGCAGACCCACGAGGTTCAGCCATATTGATTGCTTGAATGTGGTCAACGGCAGATTTAGAAGCTCAGATGTTGACGGACAGGACCAGGAGTTTGGGAAGTCGTGTAAGGTGGGGCCTGACCATGGCTTCTTTGCTCCCAGATAACCTGAAGGGGAGACTCTAGTTCCCTCCCCCCCCAACCCTTGCAGAAGAGAGTGTTGGATCCCTCAGAGCCGGAGCCGCGGGTAGGTTGTGAACTGCCCAATGTGGGTACTGGAAACTGAACTCAAGTCCCGTGGAAAAAATCAGCAAGCGCTCTGAATTTCTGAGTCATTTCTCCAACCCTGAGAGCCTCTTGACTGGACTGTTCTGAGGCTGTGCTTTGAGCGTTCTCTTCCTCGCGGTGCCAGTGCGTCCGGAGTGAGCGCTCAGATGCGGGAGATACTGAATGAGCATCCAGGAAAGCCTCAGGTCTTCCAGGCAACCATGTTCCCTCCTCCTCCCCCGGGGAACTGCAGGGTCCCTGATTGCTGAGCAAGGTCTATTTCTGCCAAACGATCTTCTTAGGGGCCGTGCACGGTGGGTGTCGTTGTCGGCACCACGTGCACAGTCCAAAGTGTAACTTCCCAAGGTCCTGACTCAGGACTGTCCGTGGGGGAGGAGGCACTGGGAGGAATCGTCTTCTGGTCAGAAGGAACAGGGAATCAGAGCTCCAGGGACCCTGCCAAAGAGCTGGATTGCACCAACCCCCCTTTGTCTGGAGCCACCAAGCTAGAGTCGGAAATGGAGTCCCGTGGGTCCGAGGCCACGGCTGTTGAGCGGTACCTCCTCCAGGCTGAGACCCCGGGGAAGAAGGGGCTCCAGGCCGTGCCGAGTGGCCAAGTGGGAAGAACGCTGCGCTGGTTCACCACTGTGGTTCTGAACGCTGCTTTCCTGGGGATGGTGAGAGCGGAGGCTGTAGCTGCCTGCACATTATGTGGCCTTTATACAACATTATAGAAACTGCCTGGGTCGCGGGAGAATGGGTACAATTTTAATCAAACGTGAAATTGATGGGTCTGATGTTTTCCAACTGCAGCAAACCTTACTCGGTTTCTGTATGAAGGAGAGAGAAGAAGGCTGTGCTGGTGTATACTAATGTCCTTCACTGTCCCAGGTGGTTAGACAGAAACGTGCCTAAGAGTTCTTCCTTGGGCCCTGACCAGATCCAGCTAGCAACATAATTTCGCAGCTGCAAAGTAGGCCCCAAGTAGGAAGTGACGTTTCCCAGGTCGCAGAGTCGGTTAGGTTGGTAAAGCCAGGAAGCTGTCTCTCTCTATGATAATCCTACTTAAATTGAGCGCCCCCCCCCCCATCCTTAAATGGTTTTCTTGAAGCAAAGTGCAAAGCAAGAAGTGGCTTTTATCAGCCACTTAGACTCCTTTTCAATCCACTGTTGGTGATGGCCTTCCGTGGTCCTTTGGTAACTGTGACCCTGGAGAGATGAAAGTGGGTTGCCTGTGGAGTGATTTCGGGTAACTACGAATCTCAGGGAGGGAGTTGGGTTTTGATGAGGGAGAGGTGGAAGATCTGGGTCAGTCCCTCTGTGGGCCAGGTCTTGTAAGTTCTCTAGTCCTTAGTTCTGGCTGGCTTCTGCCCAGGTAAGGGGCTCTCCTTGCATTAGAGGGGACAGCGGTGCAATTAGAACCAGGCATTCTTGAAATATTGATGAATTAGAAAACACTTCTTCAGGGGCCCAAGGAATTGCCTCTGCAAGACAGTGGTTAACCTTCTGGTCTCGTTACTCCTATTGAAAAGCAAAGGTTGCATTTGTTGATTTTTAACAGTTTCTTTGCACAAACAAATGAACTGGCCAGGGCCTGGGCCAGAGAAGGCTAAGAAAACTATCTGAAGTATGGGTAGGCAGTGCCTATAGGCCCAGAGAGCGTATGGAGATAAGATGATTGCGTACAAGTCACTCGCCTGCTTTGGACATCTCGGGCTGCATCCATCTGGGATGGACTCAGTACTTGGTCAGTCAGCAGCTTGTCCAAGGATACCCTTTTTAAGCTCTTGTTGGAGTACTCTGGTAGGTTACGATAGTCTACACGCAGAAGCGGCTGTAGGCTGATTTACCAATCCCACTTTCCTTTTGGGTCAGCCTGTCAGTTTGACATGAGTACCAACAGCACGTTCTGCGAAAGACAGCCGTGGTCAGTTTGGTCTGGTCACAGAATTCATAATGGACAATAACAGATTGGTCAGGTAATTCTTTACCCCTTCAAAGGATGAGCGCATAGAGACATCTGTGACTCAAGGGAACCCAGCGGGAATAGGAGACATTATGACAGTTATCAGGTAGAGCACACTCTTTTATAACACGCTTCTGCGGGGACCCAACCAGATAAAAAGCAAACAAGCCGGCACTCACATAAGGAGATCAACAGGGTTAGAGTGCAAGACCCCAGGGCCTTTGTCTAGACCACTGGCTCTCAACCTTCCCCGTGCTGCGACCCTGGAATACAGTTCCACATGTTAAACCGACCCCTAGCCATACAATTATTCCATTGTTACTTCATAATTGTAATCTTGCTACTGTCACGGATTGTATTATAAATACCCGAGATGCAGGATATCTGATATAGGACCCTGAGAAAGGATTATGACTCATAGGTCGAGAAACACTGGTCTAGGGCAGAATAGCAAGAAAGACCATTAGTTGGCTCTGAAGTTGACTAATTTAAAGAGTTATTTATTTTTGTAGTTAGCCTGGCAACAGAAGCTGGAAGAGCCTGGAGAGCCACTAACCACAAGTCTTTGAAAGCTTTGAGGTAGCCGGGCCTGCCCTCTGCCATCCCTGACGCTTGCAGACTACCTGATTGCTGCTCCTGTGAACTCTCCCGTGAGGAGTTTCCTTATCCAGTGTTAGTGTTGTGGGAAAGCACAGAATCATCAATCGCGTGTATAGGAACGCGCCTGTGAATACGGGTGTCCCGGAAGCCAGTTATGCGATGCCCAACCTGGCTACTGGGAACGGAACTGAGGCCCTATGGAGGATAAATACAAGTCCTGAATCGTTGAGCAGTCTCCCCAGCCCCCAAAGAGGAGCTCTGAAGTGAAATTTTGTTCCAGTCCGTATGTGAATGTTCTCCCACTTCAGAGAGTGGCTCCACGTTTCAGAACCCGTGCGAGTTTTTTACCCATTACAAAATCAGAATCTTCCCCAAGTTACGAGTAGCCTTATGTTCCATATAGCTACCACCCCACTGCTGCAAAACGAATACACAGAAACTCTATTAGAACCTTTCTTCAGTGGAGACTAACATTTTTATCAATATCAAAAGTGGGCACTCATTTTGAGTATTGACTTCTTTGACTATGAAAACTTCCAGAAAAGTAATTCAGGAAGCAGAAGTCTGCAATTTCAATAAAGGCCCTTGAGGTGGAAAATATCGCCACCTAGTGGCAGGCAAGCAGACATCAGTTAAATTCATTCCCCTCTAAGGAAACATGCACCTATTAAGGTCTGGTCCGAAGCTTCCTGTGGATCACGCTGCAGGGGTATAGCATCTCACTTAATGGCACTGAGGGTGACTTAATGTGACACCACTCAAGTGTTTGGTTTTACCCATAATAATCGCTAGGTCTTGTGCGTACAACGCCTGGATGCACAATCCACGTTTAATGGTCGTGATTAGTTAGTAAATTGGACAGCATTTCCAGTGAGTGCATCACAGAGTGCAGCAGGGATCTCCAGAACCTCAAGGAGAGTTTTCCACTCTGCGGTTCTAGTCAACTTGCTATAGATGTTCAGCGGCGTTGGCAATAGCTCTGGTTTATGGCTTTTCCCTGTGTTCTCCTGCAAGCAGAAGGGAGGAATTATAGACGTGCGCGCGCGCGCGTGTGTGTGTTTGTGTGTGTGTGTGTGCGCGCGCGCGCGCGCGTGCGTGTGTGTGTGTGCGTGTGCACGTGTGTATGCGTGTGCGTGTGTTTGCGTGTGTGTGCGCGTGTGTATGCGTGTGTGCGTGTGCGCCAGTGTTCGTGCGTGTAGAAAGCTAACACCCTTCAAAATGTCAGGGGAATCACAGCCTATGTTCTTGGGAACGTTGTCTGCCTGTGAGACCAGTGAAAATGTTCTTTGGATTAATGCACGGAAGCTTTGCCTGCTGGATCATGTCAGTTTCGGTGGCTGTGAGGACTCAGATGCCATCGCCCGGGCTGCAGCAGTGGCAGTTCAGAAGGGCTCCCCGGTGGGAGTGGATACATTGCCACCTCTTAGAAGTGCTTGTGACTGAGGCCGTCCAGGCAATTCAGGAGCTGGGCTCCCTGCTGCCTTCGGGTTTGCGCCTCCTCACTTAGGTGTTACACAAGTTGTGTGATGAAGGACTTGAGAGACACTGTGGCCAGGAACCCTGCTGGGAAACACGACTTCTAATTTAACTGCAGCTCCTGTTGCAGCGTCAGTCTTTCTGCGTGGGGCACCCTCCGATCACCCAGAAAGTGGGCACTTCGGGTGAAATGTGAAAGAGAACCGTCCGTCCGTGTCCGACCCAGCCAGCAGCTAAAGTCACAGGATTTGGAGCCTTATTGTCTTAACTAAAGTGATGGATGGGGCGGGGACGCAAACGCAGCTTAGAAGCCCTTCACAGGGAAAATATGCATCCGCTATTGTTTCGTTACAGTTCGGGTCTCCCCGCCCCGCCCCGAGGCGGTGTATCTTAGAGGGCAGAGGTTTTAATGCTGGAAGCTTTGAGGACTGAGCAAACACCAGGGGTTATTCAAGTTCCCCATGTGGCCGCGCTTAGCAAGGGATTTACATCCTTTGAAGTTCAGGTCCTTAGGACCCCATACTAAATAGGTTCTGATAGGTAATCGGACTTGGGCCAATTCCTGAAGTTCTTTCAAATTGCATAGCTTAGTAATTTCACCACTGACTAACTTAGCCTGAGAATCTGCCAAGTCACTTCCTTAGTACTTACTTCTTACTGTGCTTTGACGCTGGGTTAAACATCAGCTTGATGCTTATGAGCCGCTGGGGTGGGAATTCCTACGCGGGCCAGGGGAACTTGATAGTCCTTTCCACGGTTGTCCTTTCAGACTAAACAATTAACTGCAAACGGCAAGACTTAAGGTGACCGTGGTTAATGATCAGAGGAGAGTTCCGTACAGTATTAGCGCATTTGGCAAGGAAAGTTGTTTGTGTCTGCTGCATGCCAGTTTTATGAGGGGAGTCTTGCTATGTCGCCCATGCTGACCACAACTCCTGGTCTCAATCCAGTTCCCCGAGCTGGCCGCTTGATTAGCTAGGACTATGGGGAGGGCTGCTGGGCCTGACTCTTACATATAGGACTTAAAAATAACAGAGGGCTGGAGTGTAGGATGGCTGAACACAGGGCTTCCTGGAAGGCACTGTGCCAACTGAATTGCACCCCAGCTCTGTAATGTCCCATCTATTCGATTTTGTCTTGTGCATTTCCTCTTCTCGTCTTCCCTAATAAAATAAAGCATCTTCGCGTCATCCATGGATATTACATACTGGGAATCTTTTTTATTTGTTTGTTTATTTATTTATTTATGGTATATGAGTACACTGTGGTCATCTTCAGACACACCAAAAGAGGCCATCGGACTCCATTACAGACAGTTGTGAGCCACCATGTGGTTGCTGGGAATTGAACTCAGGAACTCTGGAAGAACAGCCAGTGCTCTTAACCACTGAGCCATCTCTTTAGCCCCCCCCCCCTCTCTCTTTCCTTTTCTTATTTCTAGTAGTTTTAGCTTTGTGCATTACATATATATATATATATATATATATATATATATATATATATATATATATATATATTGGTTTTTTTGAGACAGGGTTTCTCTGTGTAGCCCTGGCTGTCCTGGGACTCACTCTGTAGACCAGGCTAGCCTCGAACTCAGAAATCCGCCTGTCTCTGCCTCCCAAGTGCTGGAATTAAAGGCGTGCACCACCACTGCCTGGCCATTACTTATAATTTAACATTTATTTACCTTCATCTTCAGTGCAAAGCACTGATTTGAAAACATTGGACTCTTTCCCATTGTACCTCGCAAGTCAAGTTCATCTAAGTGAAGATGTCACCATTCTAGCTAGCTACTATATAGTTCAAAGATGTCTTAACAAATTTAACTTATTCCTGTCCCAGCCCCACATGTTCTGGGCCCTTTGTCATCTTCCCCTGGAGGAATCCATTCCAAAAGCGTCCTCTAGGGGGCAGTCCTGTGAGGTATCCCTGCCTCACAGAGGACTCCATAGAGCTCAAATCAAGACAACCTGCAAGTGACCTCAGCTGCTGTGCAAGATCATTGGGCACACGGGACTCTGGCTGGTACATTTGTATGCCCATTTGATGTCACGGCCGTCACTGGAAGTCTCTTTAGCACTGCACATCTGAGGGCAAACATTTGGTAAAATGATATTTAAGGGGCTGGAGAGAGAGGTCGTGGGTTATGAGCACCTGCTGCTCTTGCGAGGGCCCAGATTTGCTTCTTAGCCCCACATCAGCGGGCTCCAGTGACTCCCGTGCCAGGATACCCCACACCCTCTTCTGACCCCTGGGTACGTGTGAGTGCGCGCACACACACTCAGGCACCCACACACATACATAACACAAATATCATAAACGCTTTTTATTTGAGCAAAGGAGGAGTCTTCAGTCGGGCGGCTTCTGGAGTTGTTGGAAGGAGACAACCCTACCCAACAGTGGGGGAGAGGAGGCTTTGTAGACAGAAAAAGGAAGTGATGTAGGGAAGTAGCTGCGACTGGCCCAGCTTACGTTTTGCCTTGTTTAAACACAGCCTACACACTGCGCAGCCAGTGAACCTGGCCATGTGTTACGGGAAACGCACTCAGAAGGTTACAGTGTGTCGGCAGGTTGGGTTAGAGGTCCACACGGACTGAGGGAGCTGCAGAACGAACTTACTTTGAACCATAAACTGTCATTCTTTAACATTTTCGTGTTAGAGTCATGCTGTACCTAGTGTGTGTAACCTGTTGCAAGGAAGGGTGACATTCTGTGCCTCTGATGACTGAGGGCTTCTTTGAAAGAACGTCTAGATTTGAGTATGTACTCCATATATGTAGAACCCCCATCTGCACTAGAAGTAGTTCTGTTCTTTGTTTTGTTTTGTTTTGTTTTGTTTTGTTTTGTTTTGTTGAGACAGGGTTTCTCTGTGTAGCCCTGGCTGTCCTGGAACTCACTCTGTAGACCAGGCTGGCCTTGAACTCAGAAATCTGCCTGCCTCTGCCTCCCCAGTGCTGGGATTACAGGCGTGTGCCACCACTCCCGGCTGTTCAGTTCTAATAATATAAAAATTAGAACAATCTGATATTTAGAACTTTGATATGTAAATTATTATATTGGTACTTATATTTGTAAATACTATACTAACAATTTATTTCAAATATAAGATTAATGGTACATCTTATAAATTTATTATTATTATTATTATTACTATTACTATTACTACTACTACTACTCCTGGTGAGATGATTCAGTGGTTTAAGATGTAGGCCATCTGACCTAATGGCCCTGAATTTGATCCTCAGAAGCCACCTGGTGGAAAGAGAGAGCTGGCTCACACAGTTGTCCCCTGATCTAGACGTTTACACAATGGCACTCACATGTGCACATACTAAATAAATGGAAAAATTAAAACAACTATTAATCTGTTGTGCTAGCCACTGAACTCGGACTCGTGCATGCTAGACAAGCACTCACACCCCCAGCTCCATGGTAGCTTTTAATACAGAGAGAGCAACCTTTTAAGGTATTGTCAAACAGGAAACATTGCTAGATAAAGCCACAGAATTAAAGAGCTTTTCTGAAAAACTGACAGGCTTGGAACAAAGAAGCAGCAACAGGAGCTGCAGTGTAACTTTACTATTACTGAATATTCCTTCCTTGCTGCGGGCCTTAAAGTCACTCACTGCCTTGTAACCACACCCCACTAATTTTTTTTTACAACTATAAATTTAATTAGATAAATATTGCTTTATAAGTAAGAGCTTTTGGCTTTGTAAATCGCAGGGAGTGAGCGCTGCTGTGCTGGGACCGACACTTCCGGACCTGGCAAGAAACGTGAACCGGAACATCAGCAGCCTTTCCGAAATCTTCGTGGGCCGCGCCCTCGGCTACTTGTGCGGCTCTGTGGCTGGCGGGGTGCTCTTCGACTGCATGAATCATTTTCTGCTTTTGGGTAAGCCAACAGTGATTTTCATTCCTCTGTTTCTGTTACTAAGTTTGCAATTTGTCTCTAAATACCAAGTAGTATATTTAGCATATTTAGCAGATTGTCCGGAGACATGGACAAAGGTATTACTATGTTTTGCTGTCTCCCGCAACAACTGCTTTGCCAGAGTCGCATGTCCCGTGTCAGTGACAGGGAATTATTATGGAGCTGTTTGCAAACCGTGTTAGCAATCCCGTGCCTTGTCAGCCTTCACCGAAGCTTAAGCTCTATTCCAGACGCGTATTGCCCGCCCCCCACCCCCACCCCAAGTTGTGCTTCTCCGAGGCCTCAGGATTCCTAGAGCTGTAAAGGAGGTAAGAAACTTGTGCTCGTGGATTGGACACGAAGGGGCGCAGAAGGTTGATGGCTACCGCAGGTCAGGTCGCGTTTTTATCTGCGTCCTCCCATCAACTTCCAGCCCAGGCTTCACTACCATCCTAGAAGCGGATGGGAAAGCCTGTTGTTCCTGTTGAATAAATGAGTGAACTCTCTTATCTCCACAGTGGACTGAAACAATCCATATAAGGATTATGTAAATGTAAGGTTTGGTTGGTGGAGATTTCTGTTACACAGTTGTACTACCACCGATCTGAACGCCAGTCCAGAAACTGTATGCCTTGATTTCTCCTCCCAAGTGCACAAACTAGCTTATTGAAAGTTTTACTATAAACTGCTACACAAATCCCTCTTTCTTTTTGGACATTTTGTTATTCCATATATAAACATCCTTTTTCGTTTTTGGGTTTTTAAGTTTTGTTTGTTTTGACTCTGTGTGTGTGTGTGTGCGTGTGTGTGTGTAGTGTAGTGTATTCATATTCACATGTGTGTTCAGATATGTGTGCATGGGCATGGAGACCACAGGTATGTTCCTTGACCCCCTTCTGCTTTGTGGACTGAAGTAAGCCCTCTCACTGAGCCCACAGTTCGCTGATTGACTAATCTAGCCAGCCAGCCAGCTCTGGGAAGCCTCCTAAACGCTGGGATTACAAGGGGCCACCATGGCCACCCAGCTTTTAGGTGGATCCTGGAGATTGGAATTCTGGTCCTCACACACGCTTGGCTCGTGTTCAGCCCCTGAGCCAGCCCTCTAACTATACCCCCTCCATTCAGATGATTATTTCCAATGGTTAAGATACGTTTAATTAATTACAGATTGGGGGACAACTTTCTCCCTCCGCATGTGGGTTCCCAGGCTCTAACCCAGGTCATCAGGCTGGGCAGCACTGAGACATCTTGCTGGGCCTCCTTGGTTCTGAAACGTAAAACATTTAAGTAAATAGGTTTTTTTTTACCTCTTTTGTTATAAACCATGGCTTAATGGAATAATTTATAGTTCAATTCTGACAGGGATAATATTATATTCATTTCATAACCTTTAAAATTTTATAATCCATCAAGATTATACAAGGGCATGGGTACCCGCAGAAGGTACAACTCTTACCTTCACAAAGTTACCCACTTTTAAGTAGATCCTGTTTGCATTTGGAGGAGTTGTTATTATGTTGACTCTAGACTGCAGGAATACTGATCTTGACAGCTGACTTTCAACTGTGTTTTCTCAGGGCTGTCCAATCTGCTCACCGCGGCCAGCCTCTACCTCACTCCGTTCTGTAAAACAGCTGCCGTACTGACTGCCATGATGTCTGTTACTGGTGTCTCATTTGGTGTTCTAGATACAGGTTAGTGAATCGCTCAGGGTCGGATCTGAGACTGGGGCATGCTCCTGCTGAGAGGAGAAGGTATTAAACGGTTCCCCGTGATGGACATGAAATGACAGGGAACTATGGGTCTTGTCATAGAGCCTGTGACTCAGAACCACCCTGCTCTCAGCTGTTCTTCGTGTAAATTAGGGCATCAGTTTTCTAAGTATCCTATGACAAATGATCTTAGAGATTCTATCCCAGGAGAGATTATGGGCTGTGCAGTCAGGATCCAAAAAGGGAAAGCCAAGAGACAGTGTTTCCTGTTATGCTCTTTGCGTTTATTTATTTTTGTTCTTTGCTTTCTGATGTCTTTGAAACTTACAGGGGTAGGAGATGTGACTCCCAAAGATCCTAGAGCCCACTGGTCATCTAGCCTAGCCAAATGGCAAGCTTTCAGATCAGTGAGAGACGTTGTCTCATGACAATAAGGCAGGGAATGAGAGAAGACCCTGCCATCATCCTCTGGCACCTGTGTGTGCACACAAGTCTGTGCATGTCCACACACTCATTTACCCCACCCCCTGACAAAAACCTATTAAATGACATATGTGATACTGGTGTACTTCCAAATTCCAACCTTCCATCCATTCTGTCTCTGTCTAATGTTGTCTTACAGATGTGGAACTATTCCATTCTTTAGACTTTATTTGGTTCAGTCAGTAGAACACGAGACTCTTAATCTCAGGGCCATGGGTTCAAGACCCACGTTGGGCGCCACTTACTGTCAGGATCCAGCCCAGACACAGGATTGGAGTTCTCAACTGGAAGCAGGAATATCTGGAAGGCACATAATAAATATACACAAACTACTTTTTTTGGGTACAAGCTGACAGGCAAGTTTTCAAGGCTTAAAGATTCTCCTCTCTCATTTTCTGCTCTTTCTCTTGCTCACTGGACGCTTGAGGCTGCACACACTGCATTCTCGTGAGCACTCTGATTTTCTTGAACTCCCACACTCCATGCACACCTCTGTGCACTCCCCCTTCACTCTCACACACATCTCATACACACCACATTCGCTCTCCTTTCGCTCTCTCTCACACACACACACACTCTCCGTAGACACCTTGCACTCTCTCCCCACTCTCTCCTCCCTCACTCTTCACAAGCTCTTCTCATGCTCCCCACATTCGCTCTCTTTCTTACTCTTCACGTGTTCACTACTCGCTCTCCAGCCTTTCTCTTGCCCCAGTCTTTTATTGATTCCTCCAAAAGCAGATAGAAAAAAAAAAGACATTGTATAATCATTGCCAAATCAAATTCAAAATAATAACCATGCCCCACAAAGAATCAAGAATTGTAATTGTTCCCAAAAGTTTCAAGCTTTCCCTATTCCTATGCCTAGAGCCAAAATAATAACAATTGTAAACTTATTATCACTTAACTTTAACTTAGTATATCAGAGCTCAGAGCTCCAAGGTCAGCTACATGCATTTTCCTGTGAAGCTCATGATAAATGACATGGGCAAAACTGCCAGGCAGTGGCCAGAAAGAATCAAGTTAACCCTTAACTCTGTAGTTCCCCTAGATTTCTGCTTCTACACATTGCACACAACAACGCTCCTAAGAGTCCCAGTGATTTGACTTAGTTTTACTAATGTAAGATTTAACATATTCTATACTTGCTTATCCAGGATCCACTCTTAAATGTTGTACAAAACTTATTTCATAACTTCAATAGTTTTTTTTCCCTTTCTTGGGGTCCCAATGTTGGCTTTATTTCATTTTCTAATAATTTCAATCAAATGTTCTTTGCAAGTCAAGCATTAATCTGGAACTACCATTTGTGCAGTTATTACATTGTTTCTAAGATGAGAGCGCACAACATGCACCTGGGTCATTAGCACTGTGCTGTGCTGTGCCCCATGTCCAATTTTTAATTGTTTAAGAATCATTACATCAAGAAACATCTAGTTTCACAGAATTCACCAGAGCAGAAGGAGAAAGAAGAAAGTCACATATAATAGAATAGTTATGCACACCAAGGCCAACTGAGCAGTCACACACAAATGAAAAGTATACAACCATTGTCCAGGGCTAAGGTTAGGAGAAATGGGAACAACCGTTGTTTACAAAAAGCTGCCGTGGGCTACTGAGATGTCTCCATCCCAGACTGCTGCAGGCAGTCCCTGTCATTGTATGCTGTCCCCAGCAGAAATGAATTTTTAAAATCAATCATTTAAAAAATGAGATAGGCATGGGCTTTAAGTTTTAGACTTCTCTTCTTGTAGGTCCTCTGATAGAATTAAGGGCAGAGTCTGAAATATGCATTATTTCCTATAATAGGCACACCAGGGCCAGGAATCTGAATGGGTATGCTGCATCTGTTTTAAGTATAAATTAATATTATTTTTATTATTGCAAATACAAAAGGGTTGATAACGTGTCTGAACTGTATGTATACATATGTGTATGTATATTATTGTCTTAGTCATGGTTTTACTGCTGTGAACAGACACCATGACCATGGCAACTCTTATAAGGACAACATTTAATTAGGGCTGGCTTACAGGTTCAGAGGTTCAGTCCGTTATCATCAAGGCAAGAACATAGCAGCATCCAGGCAGACATGGTGCAGGAGGAACAGAGAGTTCTACATCTGCATCTGAAGATTACTAGCAGAATACTGACTTTCAGGCAGCTAGGATGAGAGTCTTATAGCCCATACCCACGATGACACACCTACTCTGACAGTGCCACTCCCTGGGCTGAGGAGTTATATTTACACACACACACACACACACACACACAAATAACTGAATCAAGTAAAATTTCCTAGGGGATTGTCAGCATATTTTATAAAAAAGCCTTTACTAACATGTCAAATTGGATGTCATGTAAGTATGAGACGGTGTGTGTAGAGATCCTACATCACAGAGTTGAATCAGGTGCAATATTTGATACTTTAGAAAGAACATTTGTCATGTATTAGATAAGTTACTATATTTAACTTAAATCATTTCCTTTGTTGGTAGGTGGGAACGTCCTCATCTTGGATCTTTGGGGGGACAAAGGAGCCCCCCATATGCAGGCCTTGCACTTCAGTTTTGCCTTGGGTGCCTTCCTGGCTCCCCTGCTGGCTAAATTGGCCTGGGGCACCACAGCATCTGCTCAGAACTACACAGAGCTCCAATTTGACCGTTCAGCCTTGAACCAATCCTTTGACGCTACCTCAGACTCTGTGTTCGCGGTACCCGAGGACATGAATTTGCTGTGGGCGTATGCTTCCATCGGCACCTATGTCTTAGTCGTTTCTGTCTTTATGTTTGCTCCATTCTTTAAGAAAAGCTCAAAGCAGAAAAAGTCCTCAGCATCTGCTCAGGGAGCTCGAAGGGCTAAATATCACAGGGCCCTGCTCTGCCTCCTCTTCCTGTTCTTCTTCTTCTATGTGGGAGCTGAGGTGACCTACGGTTCTTTTGTGTTCTCCTTCGCCACCACCCACGTTGGCATGGAAGAGAGCGAGGCAGCTGGCTTGAACTCCATCTTCTGGGGAACCTTTGCAGCCTGCAGGGGCCTGGCCATCATCTTTGCGACATTCCTACAGCCTGGAACCATGATTGTGCTGAGCAACATTGGCAGCCTGGTCGCAACTTTCTTTCTGGTTCTTTTTGACAAGAACCCTCTCTGTCTCTGGATCTCGACTTCCGTGTATGGAGCCTCAATGGCGACCACGTTTCCCAGCGGCATCTCCTGGATTGAGCAGTACACCACCTTAACTGGGAAATCCGCAGCGTTTATTTTGGTTGGCGCTGCCCTGGGACTAATGGCGACTCCGGCACTATCTGGGATTCTTCAAGGACACTACCCAGATCTCCCAGTAATTCTGTACACTTGTCTGGGCTCAGCAGTATTAACAACTGCTCTATTCCCTGTGATGTATAAGGTAGCCACCTCACCTCTGGATCAAAAGCAGGAGAAAAACATCAACAGTGAAGGCCAGAAAATTTTACTTTCTAGCTCTAGGCTAATCAAGGAAGCTAAATGAATGCAGAAGGTGGAAAGGGGTGTGTGTGTGTGTGTCTGTGTGGTGTGTGCACATGTACACAATGGATTGTACACTGGTTAAAATGAAGAATGGGACATTCTCTAACAGAAATACAATAGAAATGCCTTTATATAACCCATAGCCACGGTCTCCAAGCTACCCTTCTGAGATGCTCTGCAGCCTGTGTCCTCTCCAGCTGACAGAGAACATGCAGTCGTGAGCCACCGGGTCTCTTGGGACTCCTTACAGTGCCCTTATTGAAGTTATCTTCCAACCCATGATTCTAGACGAGTATTTTTTTTTTTAGAAAAGTATTTCTAAAATAAAATCCATGACTTCTATAGTGCCTGTAAGACAGCTCAGAGAAGTTAATGCAACTGCCAGCCCGTTCTTCATTTCAATGAAGTGAGACACAAAACAGAAATAGCTTTGAGAATGCTCTCCTGGCCTGGAGAGGTGGCTCAGCAGTTAAGAGCACTGACTGCTCTTCCAGAGGTCCTGAGTTCAATTCCCAGCAGCCACATGGTGGCTCACAACCATCTGTAATGAGATCTGATGCCCTCTTCTGGTGTGTCTGAAGACAGCTACAGTGTACTCATATACATAAAATAAATAAATAATGAATAAATAAATCTTTTAAAAAAGAGAATATGCTCCTTTTGTGAACCTGGATCCGTGTATGAATCCATCTAACACGTTTAATAATATACTCTGGTTCTAATTATTTTGAGAAGTGTGATTTTTAAAGCCATATTTCATCGATTCTAACTATAAAATTGTGATACTCCTTATAATAGGTGATTGTTCAACATTGCAGCAAGGCTAACCAACAGTTCCCTCCATCTTCATATATAAAATGTTGACTCATGATTTGATCTAAGAAAACATCACTATTTACTGTACTTAGATAATGAAGACACCTAGCTCAACATTACTTTTCTATTTTCTTTGGTGTATAGCACTGGGTTTCCTAAGAGCTGGCAAGCAGGAGACTAGATAGCACCTTCTCAGGCCCTCGGCCACTCCAGAGCTTGGGTTTGTGCTTCGTTGTTTCCGGGTTTGATTCTCACTGGATTTGAGCAGTAGTTACGCCATAAATGTTGTAAGTGTTTGACCATCTTACTTTTATCTTTTCTCATGTCTGTGTGTGCGTGCATATGTGTCTGCATGTTCCCGTGTGTGCAGGGGCCTAGGGAAGCCAGAGGTCTACATGGGGAGTTGATTACTCTTCACCTTCTTCATCAAGGCACTGCCTGAAGTGACAAGCTCTCTGACACTTCTGCCTGGCTAGCCACCATGTCCCAGGGATCCTTGTCTCTGCCCTCAGAGAGTGCCTGCAGTTACAGAGGGACCATTACTCCTGTCTGGCATTCACGCGGGGTCTGGAAATACAAATTCTTTTCCTCACACTTGAGCAATGAGTATTTTAAGCACAGGGCCATTTCCCTAGCCCCACTGTTAATCCACAGTACTCAGCAGAGGCTCCTCTTCCCTGAGTTTAGACCACCTGGGAAACCCAACTAAAGGCGAGAAGTGGGTTGATGGCCTTGGAGTCAAGGATGCGTGTGTCTATTTGACGTGAGTGTGGTAACACTGGTGTGGGCCAACCTTGGATGAGTCACTGGGTCTGGGTATTGTTTCTACAGTTGGTTCTCAGCAGTTTTGAGCGGTCATTACATCATACACGCACTGAACTGGCAAAGGTTCCCCAGGTTTCTGTTGTCTGACTTTGTGTTTCTATATTGCAATATGCTTGGTGATTCTCACCTCATGTCTGTAAAGAGGAAATTTTGATGAAAATTGATTTTGTTTGTGGTAAGCGATGGGCAGTTCTTTTCGGTGCTCAGGACCAAGGCCAGAGCCTTGCACAGGCAAGGCAAATGTTCTACCCTTTAGCTATATTCCAGCCCCAGGACAGATCCCCTCACAACAACTGCTGTTAACTGCCTAAACCTGCTGTTCTATATTATATATAACACTGGGTCTCGTAAGAGCTGGTGAGCGGGAGTTCAGGGGTTCAGACCATTATCACCATGGTAGGAAGCATGGCGGCACACAGGCAGACATGGTGCTAGAGAAGGAGCACAGAGTTCTACCTCCAGATCAGCAGGCATCAGAGAGAGAGAGAAAGAGAGAGGGGGGCTAGCTTGAGTTTCTGAAACCTCACAGCCCACACCCAGTGACACACTTCCTCCAACAAGGCCACAACTCCCAATAGTGACATTCCCTATGGGCCTGGGGTGGGGGTGGGGTTGTTCTTATTCAGTGACTGTTTATACACTGGGCCATGCTGCTCTAGAACTCCGGAGAAGACAGGTGGGTAAATTTTCAGCAGAAGCTATTTAGTCTTCCGCCATATCCTTGGTCAGAGCAGGGGAAGGCCTTCGGCCTCACTTGCTGCTTTTGCTCAAGTTATTCGGTTGAGGAGAGTTGTCTCCATTACTTTTCTACAGCTGTGACAAAGCACTGTGGCCAAGGTAACATTTAATATTGGGCTCACCGTTCCAGCGGATTAAAGCCCATATCCATTATGGTGGGCAGCATGGCAGCACGGTGCTGGAGCCGTCTCCAGCTGAGATCTTATACGTTGAGACGACAATCACGAGGAGGGGGGGAGGGGGAGAATTGAAAATGGCGTAGGCTTTTGAAATGTCAAAGCCCACCCCTAATGACACATTTCCTCCAACAAGACAACATCCTCTGTCTTAGTTACGGTTTCATTGCTCTGAGGAGACACCATGACCACAACAACTCTGATAAAGAAAACATTTCATTGGGATTGGTTTGCAGTTTTAGAGGCTTAGTCCATTATCCTCATGGTGGGGAGCGTGGTGGCCTGCAGACAGACGTGGTACTGGAGGAATACCTGAGAATTGCAGATCCGAAGGCAGAAGGAAGACAGTCTCTGAGGCTCCAGCAAACTCTTAGTGTTGAACTTCCATAGAAAGAGAAGGAGGGCTGGAGACATCGCTTATAGAGAAAGCACTTGTATGAGACCCTGGATCAATTCTCAGCCACACTCGTACAAATCAAAAAGGAAATTCTTGACTCGGTGATGAAACAGACAGAGAGTAAACACTCCATTTAATAAGGAGGAACGAGGAAACAGGAAAGAGAAATTGGACCCAATTAAGACCTAAGTAGACAAGACATTATATCCTATAGCTTCTTGTCCAGCACACAGAGAACAGAGGGTCAGGAATTGACTGGTGTGACCTGGTGTTGGCCACATGTATGCATACATTTTTCCAATCCACTTTATTAAGCATTCAACCTCCCATCTATCCCACCATGTATAAGAGGTGGGGAAAAGAAAAGTTATTAGGACATGGGGGAAGTAGACCTGTTTAGGATTAATTCTTTTAGAGGCTGAGTCCAATCTTCATTGTCAGGATATCAGCAGTTCAGTCCAGCAGCAATCAGCACACACTAATCAGTAGCTTCAGTCTGGTCCGCTCAGCTGACACCACACATGAACCAGCAGCTGCAGTCCAATCGGCAGTAACTGCACATGAACCAGCAAGGACAGTTTAATCCTGAAGAAACCGCAAGGCTCACCAACTGGCCCAAGGCTACTGAAGCAGCAAGAAGCCATAGGAACCTCACAAGAAGTTCTTTGGCAAGTTTCTCTCTATGACGTAACCACAAGCGGGACTCAGCAACACAATGTAAAGCGAACCAATACATGAGTGTTGTTAAGGAAGAATAGCGAGGCGGAGCAAAGCAAACCAATGCTCCAGCTCCCACTGTCTGTGGCTTCATATTTATATTCCTTTGTCACAGGTCCTTTCATGTGTCTGCTTTAGCAAAACATCCTTTCACCTGTGTTCCCCAGCAAAACGGCAGTTGCATAACTGACTTTCCAAAGAACCCAGAAGTTCCCACTTGTGACTCACTCTTGGGTTGACTTCACATGCTGCTCACGGTTTCTCCTGACAGGTATTTCATGCTCTGGGAATCTGTTGTTCATCCCACTTGGCGAGAATAACCACTCTCACAGCCAAGGAGCTAGAATTGAGGCAGGGGCCGTGCTCCAGTCACAGCCACATCCTGGGTCACCTGTAGGTAGGTTCTCCCCAAGAGTGCAGTAAGGAGACCAAGCTTTCAACACTGAGGTCTCTGGGAGACATAAAGATCCAAACTGTGGTAAACATCTGAGATCACAGGCATTGTGAACAGTTGGAAGGGTATCCCCATACTGAGAGGAAGTTGGCACAGGGCCAGTGAAGTTGGCACAAGGCTTGGTGGGTGAAAGTGCCACCTGTCTGTGAGTGTATTGTTTTATGGTTGAGGGCCTCATTTGATTTGCATATTTCTAAAAATACTCAACACAGTGCTCCCGAAGTTAATGTAGCTAGGTTCCTGAGAAAGATTACGATCCTAACCCAGGGTTATGGCTTCCCACAGCTGACGGGGTTCTCTGCTCTCTGCCAGGTCTCATCACTTGCAGAAAATTCTGACCTGGGAAGATGTACTCTCCTGAATGCAAACACCCTCTGAGCTTTTAACCTGTTGAAATATTACTTAGAGAAAAAAATGAGCAAGAAATGACCCTGCTTGTTAAATAAGAGAGAATGAAAAAAAGAAAGAGGGGGGAGGGAGGGAGGAAGGAAGGAAGGAAGAAAGAGAAGGAAGGAGGGAAGGAAGGAGGGAGGGAAGGAAGGAAGAAAAGAGGGAAGGAAGGAGGGAGGGAAGGAAGAAAGGGAAAGAAGGAAGGAGGGAAGGAGGGAAGGAAGGAAGGAAGGAGGGAGGGAGGGAAGGGAGGGAGAGAAGGGAAGGAGGGAGGGAGGAAAGGAGGGAAGGAAGGAAGGAGGGAAGGAAGGAAGGGAAGGAAGAAAGGAAGGAAGGGAGGGAGGGAAAGAAGGAAGGAGGGGAGGAAGGAAAGGAGGGAAGAGAGGGAAGGGGGAAGGAAGGAAGGGAGAGAGGGAGGGAAGGAATGAATGAGGGAGGGAGGGAAGGGATGAATGAGGGAAGGAAGGAGGGAAGGAGGGAGGGAGGGAGGGAGGAAGGGCATGACTGGTCCTGGGTATGGTGGAGAAGAGGAATATATTGTTCGATAGCCTGAGGCAGAGACATCTGCTAGAGTCCAGAGTGGACAAGCGCAGACTGAGCTGGGCCATGTGAGGAGGGGGTCAGGGAAGAGAGAGAAGAGAGGAGCTGCTGACAAGGGGGGAGGGCTGGGCCAGATCATATAGGGAAGGGTTGCAGGAAGAGCAGCTCATCCTCTGGGCTGGAGAAGTGGAGGATGGGGGCAGGGGTGTGCCAGCCAGGACCTGTAACAGGGGAGGCTGAGGCACGCCGGGAGAACCTGATACCCCGTCCATCTTGATGTTTAATACTCAGCTGTTTGTCCCGGGCTTGAGATCTAACACTTGCCATGTAAATAACATGATTGAAAGAAATAATAATAATAAAAAAATACAGGCGGCTTTCGAGCTGCATTCCACGCACTCGGTAGAAAACCATCAAAGGCGTTGCACAGTCACCATGCTCACAAAGGTCCCTACGAGTCTCCCGACGCTGACGAGAACAAAATCGCTCTGTGAAGTCTTATTTTCGGGTGAGAATCAGTTACATGACACCACTTTTCACCTTGGCGTGCAGAACAAGCTGTGATAGGAGATGTGTTTATCGACAAGAATCAGGATAAAGCGACATTCTGCTTCTGCCACGCCCAGAATCCATAAACGCCACGAGAAAGGACTTAAGGTATAAAGTCTCAAACCCAGGGGAAATTATTTAACATATCAAAGTGGACTGGGCCTCCAGGTCATCTCAGCATCCCTTAGTCCCCGCCTGTTACAGGGTGTGGCTATATCTCATACGCATGGTGACATGGTGACACATCGGTGACACATCCCACGCTCTACCCTGAGAGCTCCAGCCCCGGGGCCTGAGCTGCCCTTCCCTATATAATCCAGAGGTTTTGGTTCCATCCCTCTCTTTTGTTCCTTTGGTCTCTTGGCTACTGCAGCCGGTTCCCCTCTCTCCCCTCTCTCCCCTCTCCTCTCTCCTCTCCCTACATGGCCCAGCCCAGTCTGGCTCTGTTCACTCTGGACTCTCCCAGATGTTTCTGCCTCTGGCTATGTTCTCTGTTTTATCTACAATAAACTTTCTCCTCCATCGTACTAGGAGGAGTCATGTCCTTTTTTTTCCATTTCTTTTTTATTTTTATTTTTTCATTCAAAGGGAAAACAGAAATGCTTGCAGGGACCCTATGAGGGCAGAGGTCTGTCTGTCATTTACGTCAATAAAATACAGAATGATCGGAGCAGAAGTCTGGCATCAGCTCCAGGCCGCTGCACACACATGCGTTGCACACTGTATAAAGTGAGGGTATGCAGCATACTCAATCCAGGGTATGGTGGAGGGGGAGGTTTCTATTGTAGATATGAGGGAGAATGCAGCCAGAGGCATCTGGAAGAGACCAGAGCAGAAAGAGAAAGTAGTACACTGAACAAGGGCAGCAGAATGGATCGGGCCATGAGAAGAGAGAGTGAGGTGGGTAGGAGAGCAAGAGAGGAAGAGAGGAAGACCAGGAGAGGGAGAGAGAGAGACAGAGACAGAGAGAGAGAGACAGAGAGAGACAGACAGAGGGAGAGAGAGAGACAGAGACAGAGAGACAGAGAGACAGACAGAGAGAGAGACAGAGACAGAGAGAGAGGCAAGAGAGAGACAGAGGCAAGAGAGAGACAGAGAGATACAGAGACAGAGAGAGACAGAGACAGAGAGAGACAGAAACAGAGAGATAAAGACAGAGAGAGACAGAGAGAGAGAGAGGCAAGAGAGAGACAGAGAGACAGAGAGACAGAGAGACAGAGAGAGACAGAGACAGAGAGAGAGAAGCAAGAGAGAGACAGAGACAGAGAGAGAGAGGCAAGAGAGACAGAGACAGAGAGAGACAGAGAGAGACAGAGACAGAGAGAGACAGAAACAGAGAGAGAGAGACAGAGAGAGAGAGAGAGAGAGAGAGAGAGAGAGAGGCAAGAGAGAGGGGGCGTAGACAACGCGTGCTGAAGTGGCAAGATTATATAAGAATGAAAAGCTGGGGGAAGGGAAGCCCAGGAGTTGGAAAAGTTTAAGGTAGGGGTGGTGCAAGAAGAGCCACGGGTGCCACCACAGCCGAGTGAGCCTGGAGGCCAGCATGCTCTTTGGTGTGCTGACAGTCAACCTCGATTGTCCTCAATTTCTTTTGGACCTGATACATACACACTTTTTTAACAAGGACTAGCTCTGTGTGTAAGGTTGCTTGCCACCAAGCCTGAAGATCTGAGTGATATCGCTGGGGCCCACAGACCTCTGACAGACACACCATGTCAGGTGTGCACACACACGCACACATATGCAATAAATAAAGTCATAAAGTCATTTAAAAAAACCTCAATGTAGCCGGGCGTGGTGGCGCATGCCTGTAATCCCAGCACTTGGGAGGCAGAGGCAGGTGGATTTCTGAGTTTGAGGCCAGCCTGGTCTACAGAGTGAGTTCCAGCACAGCCAGGGCTACACAGAGAAACCCTGTCTTGAAAAAAACCAAAATCCAAAAAACCAAAAAAAACTCAATGTAAAATTAATAAAAAGAACAGAATTACTGTACACTGTTCCAAGTCTCTCTAATATCTGGCTGAATTGAAAAAAGTTGGATTTCCACATTTCAATCTATAGTAATAGCAACATAATAAAAGTCACAGAAATGGAAAACAAAACAAACAAATAAAAAAATAATCTACAATGTCTTAGACAAGCACAGTTTGGGCCTTGAAGTCCCCTGGAAAGAATCTTTAGCTAGCTCCGATTTATTTATTTATTTTCTTTCTTTGTGTCCTCCTTAAATGATCTGACTTCAAACTGGAACAAAAAATAAATCTGTTAACTGCAAATTTTCTGTATACTGCTTGCCAGCTCGATGCGCTCTGGAGTCAGCTAAGATGCCTGCGGAAAGGTCATTAGCGACCCTTCCCAGGGTGGGAGGCACCTTCCTTCAGTTCTCCAGACAAAAAGAAGCTTCCAAACCTTCCAACACGCACGCGTGGACTGAGGTCCAGGTTCTTCCCATCTGTTCAGTACCAACCAGACTGGGGCTTTTGAGGTTTCCAGCTTTGTGAGTTGAGCAACTACTGAGTCCTCAGGTTCTCCAGCACAGAGATGGCCGTGGACAGACCACCCAGCCTCTGCCTGAAGACAGTTTTGTGAATCTTCTTATATATATAGTCTATCAGTTCCATTCCTGTAGTGAACCCTAAAATATCACTCTCAAGTTAGCCTGCCATAAAATTCAATTTGCAGGCTGGAGAGATGGTTCGGTGGTTAAGAACACTCACTGACTGCTCTTCCAGAGGTCCTGAGTTCAATTCCCAGCAACCACATGGTGACTCACAACCATCTGTAATGGGATCCGATGCACTCTTCTGGTGTGCCTGAAGACAGCTACAGTGAACTCATATAAAATAAATAAATAAATAAATAAATAAATAAATAAATAAATAAATAAATAAATCTTTAAAAAATAAAATAAAATTCAACTTGCTTTCTAGCTACTCCCAAATATCAAATTAAGAGGCTAATGAAGCTCTAAGCGTTTACAGCTGTTTTTTCATCTCTGCCAACCAAGTAAACAACTTCCCACACTCTAGATCTAGGAAGATTCTTGTAATGCCATTTCCACACCCAAGCTGGTGGGAACAATCTAGATTAGTACAACTAGTCTTTAGTAAACTTTAGAAATATAAGTGTAGACGTCCAGGGAGATGGCTCACTAGGTAACGTACCTGCCGCAAAAGTCTGGAGAGGGAGGGCCCCAGTAGCTTTCCTTAAGAAGTTTAAAGGGAACTGGAGAGATGGCTCAGCAGTTAAGAGTTGGCGGCCCTTCCAACGGACCTGAGTTCAGTTCTCAGGATGACGCTGTGCCTCACAATTGCATACAGCTCCGATTCCAGGGGATTGGATTTGTGATCTGATGATCTCACCTGAATTCTGACGGCACTGCCTGCCCTAAATCTACCTTAACCCTATTTACAGATGTGTGGTTCACAGATCACACATCCAGGAAAACATTTATTTTATTTTATATTTTATTTTATTTTATTTTATTTTATTGTTTTGATTGGTTTGTTTTTCAGGACAGGGTTTCTCTGTGTAACAGCCCTGGCTATCCTGAAACTCATTTTTGTAAACCAGGCTGACCTCAAATTCACAGAGATCCTCCTGCCTCTGCTGGGATTAGAGGCGTGTACCACCATTACCTGCTAAAAAGAAAACTTTTTAAAAATTAAAATAAAGTTTTAAAAGCTGAGTGGTGGCAGTCCACCTGTGTAATTCCAGTCCAGGCAGGGAAGCTCTGCGTTGAGCTGACCGGACAGACTGGCTCTAACAGAAGGGCTACGTGCTAGTGTCCCAGTGAGCCAAGCTCAAATGAGAAAAGCTATGGTAGGAGGTGTCCGCGCCTTACACACAAACGCATACCTCGAATGTGTGCCCACAAGTGTGAACGCACATATACATGCTGTGCCTCACACACACCGGCATGATACAACTCGTATGTTGTGTGACCAAAACGGGACAAGAACAATACATTTTAGCAAGTGAATGGGAGACCAAAGCAGGAAGAGTAGTCCTTGTAGGTTACTGGTTCTGTTTGCAGTTAAGACAGTTAAGATCAGGTTCCAGTTGTTTGTTTGACCTGTCTGTGCAGGACGCGCTTGATCACATGTGGGAGGGAAGTAGGTGAGCAGGAAAAACATCAGCATTTATACTGCCCGACTGGGTGTGGCAGGACACACGTATGGAGGAAGCACGTTAGAACACACGTGCTGGATTCATGTGAGACGTAAGTCAGTCAAGAGGTAACTCAGAATGTATGTTTGGGCCTGATTGGGCCTCATGGGAAATGGGATGAACATGACTTGTGGTCATTTCCTGGGAACCCAGGGAAGCACCTAGCCAGAGTCTGTTATCCTGGCCAGTAATTAACTAAAGTTTGTGTCTTAGTCAGGGTTTCTATTCCTGCACAAACGTCATGACCAAGAAGCAAGTTGGGGAAGTGGCTCCATGAGATCCAGCTGTGGGGCATTTTCTCAATTAGTGATCAAGGGGGGAGGGCCCCTTGTGGGTGGGGACATCTCTGGGCTGGTGCTCTTGGGTTATAAGAGAGCAGGCTGAGCAAGCCAGGGGAAGCAAGCCAGTAAGAAACATCCCTCCATGGCCTCTGCATCAGCTCCTGCATCCTGACCTGCTTGAGTTCCAGTCCTGACTTCCTTTAGTGATGAACTGCGATGTGGAAGTGTAAGCTCAATAAACCCTTTCCTCCCCAACTTGCTTCTTGGTCATGATGTTTGTGCAGGAATAGAAACCCTGACTAAGACAGTTTGCTTCATATTTGGTTCAAGTTGTCCTGATCACCACCCAACAATAATAAAACCAAGAGTTAAAATGTATAGCCAGTGACTTGCTGCCTGGCACTGGGCAAGCTATTCTATATTATTTATGCCCTAATTTTTCTATCTGTAAATAGGGTTAAGGTAGAATTAGGGTGTTTGTTGTGAGATGGTACACATAAAAACATACACATCACATTCAACAAATATTTGTGGACAGCGAACAGAAAGACAGGCCAAGGAATATCAGGTATGGACAATGTGAGGACACGCAGAAATTTTGTCATGTAAAGAGTGGCACCCCTGACCTCCCTCCATCCCCTAGATAACCCGGGCAGGGAGCAAGAGTGTCTACCCCCAAGTTTGAGCTTCTACCCCCAAGTTTGAGCTGGTTAGCTTTTTTCAACTTGACACAAGCTGGTCACTTGGGAGGGGACCTCAGTTGAGGAAGCACCTCTACTGTGGCGTGTGGACATGCCTTTGGGAACATTTTCTTGATAAGAACTGAGGTGGGAGAGCCCAACCATCTGTGGCAGGTGGCTGTGGGTGTGTAAGGAGACAGGTTAGGTAACCAACAGAGAGCAAGACAGTAAGCAGCGGTCCATGGGCTTTCTGCTCCAGGTTCCTGCCTCAGTTTCCCTCAGGCGTGACCTGTAAAGTGTAAGTGAAATATTCCCTCCTCCACACTGCTTTTGCCATGGTGTCTACCCTGGCCACAGAGATCACTAGAACACGGTTCTTGGCCCCTATTTTTTTTTATAAGGATTCCTCTGTTATCTCCTTGCTTTCTGAAGTTTGGAATACTTGCCGTTGTTGAGACATGATTTGAGCTGAGGTTCCTCTAGCGGCCCAGTGTTATTCAGCTGTTACCAACACACAAATATACAACTATGTAAGATGCAAGGCTCCTCCCACCGTACCTTCACCCACTGTCCCCTCCCCTTTTTAGAGTTGTGTTCTTTTAAATCCATTAGGGAAGTTGCATCTATAACAGTCACGTCCTCTGATGCTCCTTCAGTGGCTGGATCTGTATCTGAAATGCCTCAGCTGACGTCACATGGATTGGAAGCAGTAACCGCTGATCAAAGCGACACAGGTCTTGACCATGCACTACTCCGTTTCGTCTTCTCAGGGCGAATTTATTTCTGAACATCTGTCGGTCCCTGAGGACAGCGTCTTCACACCTCTCCAGACTGCCATCTACAAGGGTCACTTAATGTTGAGGTCTAACTAAATCCAGAAATTCAAGAGGACTTTAGTTTGGCCCATCAAACAAGGAGCTGGTTTTAGAACTAGAGGTTTTTTAAAAAGGAGTTGACCAAGGTCAAGAGCTGTTGACCGTGAAAATAACATGTCTTGGGGTTGGGAAGCTCGGAGGTAGAACGCCTCAAAATGTCTCCACTGTTTCTTGCTACACAGTCCATTTCAGGTTTGTCACTGCTTCTAGCATTTGGAATGTGGAATCCTTGTTCTTGGCCAGAATTTGGTGGTAGTACTTTTGCTTTCTCTGCGACCCTCAGTTGCATCCAGGTGCACCCCGTTTAGTACTGCTGCTCTCTGCTTTCTTGGCCACAGTGAGAGAAGGAGGCACGGCTACTTTGCTCCCCTGTGATAACTACCGGTTGCTGACAGGCGCTTTTACAGTTCCTTAGCAGAACATGCTAGTAAGGTTAGAGAGATGCAGGCAGCTACAAGCTTCGTTTTTTTTTTTTTTTTCTTTTTTTTTTTTTTTTCTTTTTTTTTTCCAGGCAGGATCGATGTTGGCCTCCAACTGGTCATTCCCCTGCGTTAGCCTCCCAAATGCTGGAATTAAAGGCCTACCTGTCTGCCACGTTTTAGCATCTTCTGTTTCAAAACTGCCCTTCAAAATCTCTCCGCCATTCGGCACCCATCAGTCAGCTGGTGTCTGCAGTTCTGCTAGGCGAGATGCTGCAGCCCAAGAGGAGACAAGCCATCTCCCGGGTAACCAAGTTTCGCTTCCAGCAGGAGACCCCACCCTCTTTGGGTGGATCCTTCTTCGTATCACGTGATCGCACTGGCTTGTGCAAGACAGGGCTTGAATATCTTCCTCTTGCAACACAGGCATGGTCGAAGTCCAACTTTCCTTGACCTAAATCAGAAAGGTTCCTGGGGGCAAGGTGGCAGTAGGCGGAACCTCCCGGGTCTAGAAGGACGCGAGCTCAGAGCTCCGGAGGGGGCTGCCGAAAAGCTCGGCAGCGGCAAAACCAGTAGCCTGGAGTGGTTGCCAAGCTGGAGCTGGAAGTGGAATTCCGTGGGTTCGGGGCCGCGGCTGCTGGGCAGCGCCTCCTCCAGACCGAGACCCCAGCGCAGAATGACCAGAAGGCGGTGGCCTTGCGGCGGAGTGGCCGAGCCAGGAGTGTGCTGCGCTGGTTCTCCACCGCGGTCCTGTATGCCGCCTTCCTGGGGCTGGTGAGAGCTGGGGCTGCACCCCTCCCAGGCTGGGGCGCGAGCCTCCTGCAGGGGACCTGCCCTTCCCAGCTGGACTGTCACCTTCGCTGCCTGCATGTTGTGTGACTCTGGGCACTTCAGGCTCATCAGCTATCTCATGGGCGCTGTTTTAATCACTGAGGGTTGCTGTCCAGTTCGAAATTGATCCTACTGTTTTCTAACCGCAGCAAACTTTTCCTAGCATCGCCTGGGTCTGTAGCCACCGCTCTCTCACTAACTACACAATAAACTGATTTTTTTCCCCCTAGGACTTCCATTTTCTGGGTGGTCATCCACTTGGGTTTCCTAAGAGGAAAGCGGCTTTTTCTTGGTCACACGGGTGTTTTAGCGGTAGAGCCCGAATGTGTCTTACTTCACCCACGATCCTATTGAAATCAATCCTGCTGCACTTCAGACATTTTTTTTAGAGCAAACTGTCACATCGGAAGTGCCTTTTGCCAATCTTTGTGTAAACTGTGAAAATTTCCCTGTTCCTAGGTAAATGTGATCCGGGGAAGTTTGGAGGTTCGGTTCCTCCAGGAGAAGGCTACCCCCTGCCCTTTTAAGGGCTTCTCAAAATTTGAAAGACTGACAGAAACCTTAAACCCTGGGAAGCTTTTCTGTCAATTGATTCATTGCTTATTGCAAACAGAGAACAGACTCCCAGTGTTAGGCTTTCTTCATGTTCTCGTTTACTGTTTACAAAGGATGGCGGAATAGGAACGTTTATGACTCCCCATCTCCTAAGGGACAGTCTTGTTTTATAGCCCAGGCTGGTATCAAACTCTGAATTCTCCTGCCTCAGCCTCTTGGTTACTAGAATTATAGGTAGACATCACCACTACCAGCCCTGTTTGAGCTCTTGAGGGAATACGACATGGTGATATCAAGAAAATAATGCTATAAACCCCAGTACAGTCTTTATTATGGTTGTCTCTGTGGCACAAACTGAGCATAATCAAATAATCTAAACATTACAGTAAGAGAGACTTCAAAGAGTCACAGTTCATTCCTGCTATTGGTCAGAATTTCTGTTTGGATTCCGATGTCTAAGGATCAAAGCCGGCTGTGAAATCCACCGACTTGAAGTTTCTTTGTAGCTAGCCTAGTAACAGGTCACAAACCTAGAGACACATTTAGCTATTTGTAACAAGAAAGTCTTGGGATGCCAGGCTTGTCACGGCCTTTCTGGATGTCTGCAGACCAGCTGAGCTGTCCTGCTCCTACAGACATTACACCTCTCCTCTGAGACGTGTCCTTAAGGTAACATTCACCAACACCAACACCAGCTAGTATTATTATTGTTGTTGTTGCTATTATTATTATTATTATTATTATTGCTGTAACTTAACCAGGGTCTTGTCCACTTAACATACATGCAGTCGCAGCTGATCTATACCTAGCTCCTCAACTGTCCTTTTCAGTACTTTTGTTTTAATACAAGGTCTCACTATGTGGCCTTGGCTGACCTGGAACTTACTACATAGACCAGGCTTGCCTCAAACTCATAATCTCTATAATAAGTTCCTGCCGCCATACTCAGCTTCCCTACTCTTTGCATAGTAGTAAAAATCAAGGAGAAGTTAGATATAAACATTGTATTTTACTAAGCACTACACACAAGCTCACAACACGGGCAAGAAGATCCAAAGCGTAATTTTGTTCCACTAATTGAGGAACATAAATGTTCTCATCTGTCTTTCTGAGAGCGTTTTCACATTTCTGAACAGGGAGATTTGATTTACTACAACACACAGAATTTCCCCAAACTTAAATCTTAGCTTCAAGTAATGAACAACAGCGCCACCTATTGCCCAGAGTGAATTCAGGACTTTCTTTTTCTTTTTCTTTCTTTCTTTCTTTCTTTCTTTCTTTCTTTCTTTCTTTCTTTCTTATTTATTTATTTATTTATTTATTTATTTATTTATTTATTTATTTATGGCTGGAACTAATTTTGGACACTTGCTTATTGCCTAGTGCATGGTCAGAATTAATTTTGGATATTGGCTGCTTTGGCATGCTAGTGGGAAGTATGGAAACCTTAAGGAAAACCATTCAAAGACAAGAGAGAACTATGTCAGACAGCAAGTTCTAAATGAGCAGAGAAGCCAAACAGAGTGGAGGAATTCTCCATAGACCAACCTTGGGCCTTGGGGACTGAAAAAACATGGCTACCTCGGGTCAGTGGAACTCAGCCACATGTGTTCACTCCTAAGTTTGTGCAGCTCTTGAACATGGTCCACTGGAAACCATTTTTGTGGTCCCTTTGCATGGAATAAAGGTGCATAGGATCGTGTAGCAGAAAGAGACCCTCCAGAATTTAGGGGTCACATAGATCACGTGACTAACCAGACGTCGGCAATGCGCCTTTTGTGCAGTTTCCATAGAGCAGCCCTCTATTGGTGTTTGCCAACGTCTGACTCATTTCAGCTCCTCCATGATGAGTCTTGCCGTGCCGAGCTTCTGCTGTTGGAAGCTGTGAGGACCCGGTAACACCAGGCAGCCATCCAGGCTCTCCGGAGACCAAGCTTGGGAATGCATTTGCATCCTTCACACCCATTTGCTCTCTACTTCAGGTGCCTGAGACTGCTTATTAGCCAGGGTGACATAAGCATTTGATTTGGGTCCATCTTGTGGAGTTTGTTGTACCGTCACAGCTCAATAATTTCACTACTAGTTTACTTGGAATGGAAATCTGCCAAATCGGTTTCCTTTGTACTTAATTAATTTTTGCGCATCATATTTATGAGCCATTTTGTTTCTTCACTAGAATTGTAAGTTTTAGTTATCCCATGAGGCATCCTTAGAAATACCAGGACTCTGTCCTTAGAATCCTTCCACAAATGTCAACACTAAACAAATATACAGCAAACAGCTGTCCATGACAAGACCTAAAATGGCCATGACTTAAATCTGATGAGGAATGAAGCTCTTGACAAGAAAAGTTGGATATTTCTGCCACATACAATTTCCAAAAACATATATGATATGACTTGTGGCTATGTCATTTGTGTTGGCCATAACTCCCAGGCTGATCCTCCTGCCTCAGCCTCCTGATTATTTAGGACTACATATGTGGACCATCATTGTAGGCTCTTGTATATAATTAAAGATAAGTATCATAATTATGACTGCTGGTGACATATAGGAGCATTTCATTTGTACGAATCTCATATATAAGTTCCGAAATATAAACACATCGACACAAATGCAACTCAAAGAGATTTTAACATTGCTTATTTAACTGTGGTCCCCATATTATATATCAAATCCACACAATTAATTTGCTGCTACTCCATTTATAGGAATACAGAGCACATTTTTGAGAAAGTCCAAAGGACTTTCTGAAAGACCTCAGATTAATTCAAGGTCAGGAAAAACATGATTTAATTTGAAGGTCATAAAAATATCAAAAGTTTAACTCATTTGATCAAGGTAGAATTGCAGGTCATAGTGAACAATAGTCTTTCATTTAACCAAAGTTAATACTTCAAACTAAACTTTAAAAATCACATAACTGTGGGGTAAGCTTGGATCTGTTAGTAAAGAGAACTCGGTTTCCTTAAGTGATTTAAAAAACGTCACAGATACAACATGAAGCACAGGAAATGGTCTTGGTCATTTCTGTGAATCTTTGTTTCTTGGGCCAACTACCTCAAGTGAAACAATAACAGATCCATCATACTTCCTATTGAGCACCGTCCTGTACCAGGAAAACAAGAAGGCCAAATTCTAGTTTTACAGTGAGCCTTAGCATTAATGCTCAATTTCTAGGAAAACTTCCAAACAGTTCTCATCTATTAGCCAGCTAGGCCTACAGAGTGTTCTTTTCATGAATTCTTCCTGTACAGACGTCCTGCAAGATCCTAACCCATTCTACTTTGGCCATATGTTCTTAGTTTAGAGCAACAGTCTAAGAGAAAAGAGAATTCATTTTTCTTTGATCATTCATCTTCATACTTTACAATTTTCTTTACTAACTTGGTGATGGTAAGGATCACCATGACCAAGGCAACTTATAAAATAAAGACATTATTTGGGGCTCACAGTTTCAGAGGACCAGAGTCTTTAACCACCATGGCAGGGAGCAGGACAGCAGGGACAGGCAAGCATAGTACTGAATCAGCAGCTGAGACAGACGACCACATACGAGAGAGGGAGGGAGAGACAGAGAGAGAGAGAGACAGAGAGAGAGAGAGAGAGACAGAGAGAGAGAGACAGAGACAGAGACAGAGACAGAGGCAGAGGCAGAAGCAGAAGCAGACAGACAGAAACAGACAGAGACAGAGAATAAACACTGGGAATGGCTAGGGCTTCCCATTGACACACCTCCTAAGCCTTTCTAAAAGGTTCCACTAACTGGGAACCATACATTCCACTCTCTGAGCCCTGTAGACTTGTGGCCATATCACAGTACAAAACGCATCTATTCCAACTCCGGAAATCCCCATTGGTCTTTCACAGTCTCAACACAGTTTGACAGTCCAAAGTCTTTTCTGAGACTCAAGGCAATCATAACTGTAAACTGTAAAGGGAACAGTAGGGGGATACTGAGGAAATACTGGACCAAAGCAAGATCAAAAACCAGCAGGGCAAACTCCAAATCCTGTAGCTCTTAGTCCAATATCAAAGGGCTCAGCATGCTCTGCTCTCCAGCTTTGCTGACTGCTACACACTTCTCTTTGCGCGGGCTGTGTCCACTCCCCGTCCGCAGCTCTCCCACAGTGCTGGCATCTTGGGCGGGGCTTCTGGCACAATCCAGGCTTTACAGCTTCATGCATTGGCCTCTTTGAATTGTGTTTGCTTAAGCCTTTCTCTGTTGCAGAATCTCTCACTTTTGTCCGTTGGAAGCTTAGCTGGGGTGTCTCGCCCTGAGAACATAACTCTCTCTATTCCAGTTTATATGAGACCTCTTCTTATCTCTTTCAGCACAAGCCGCGGCTCCAACATTAAATTTCCTGCTGCTTCTTTTCTCCCTAAACTGCATCTTTTAGATTTCCTTTGCCCACTTCTTGCTCTTTTTTTTTTTTAAAAAAAGATCTATTTATCTTTATTTTCATTTCGCGTGCATTAGCGTTTTTCCTGCATGTGTGTCTGTGTGAGGGCATCTAATCCCCTGAACTGGAATTGCAGACATTTGTGAGGTGCCGTGTGGGTGTTGGGAATTCAACCCAGGTCCTCAGGAAGAGCAGTCAGTGCTCCCAACCGCTGAGCCATCGCTCCAGCTCCCATTTCTTGTTCTTTTTAATGGAAGGCCTGCATAGAAGTCATTGCTAATAACCAAGTGACCAAGTCAATACTAAAGCTGTCTTGAAATATCCTGTGCCAACAAAATTAGCCCATAACTTTTTAATTTGACCTCAAGCGGTTCTTAGTGCAAGACAGAAGATAGCCACATTCTTTGCCAAAACATCATGAGAATGACAAGTAGCCCAGTGGCTAATATTTGTTCCCCTCTGAAGTCTCTGGCGCTTGGCCTCCACAGTCCACACTGCCCTCGGCAGCCCTCCTCCACAGTTCACACTATTCTCAGCAGCCCTCCTCCACAGTTCACACTACTCTCAGCAGCCCTCCTCCACAGCTCACACTGCTCTTAGCAGTCCTCCTCCACAGTTCACACTGCCCTCAGCAGCCCTCCTCCACAGCTCACACTGCTCTTAGTAGTCCTCCTCCACAGTTCACACTACTCTCAACAGCCCTCACACTGCTCTTGCCAGCCCTCCTCCACAGCTCACACTGCTCTTAGCAGTCCTCCTCCACAGTTCACACTGCCCTCAGCAGCCCTCCTCCACAGCTCACACTGCTCTTAGTAGTCCTCCTCCACAGTTCACACTACTCTCAACAGCCCTCACACTGCTCTTGCCAGCCCTCCTCCACAGCTCACACTGCTCTTAGCAGTCCTCCTCCACAGTTCACACTGCCCTCAGCAGCCCTCCTCCACAGCTCACACTGCTCTTAGTAGTCCTCCTCCACAGTTCACACTACTCTCAACAGCCCTCACACTGCTCTTGCCAGCCCTCCTCCACAGCTCACACTGCTCTTAGCAGTCCTCTTCCACAGCTCACACTACTCTCAGCAGCCCTCACACTGCTCTTGCCAGTCCTCCTCCACAGCTCACACTGCCCTCGGCAGCCCTCCTCCAGAGTTCACACTGCCCTCGGCAGCCCTCCTCCACAATCCACACTGCTCTTGGCAGTGTTCCTCCACAGTTCACACTGCTCTCGGCAGCACTCCTCCACAGTTCACACTGCTCTCGGCGGTGCTCCTCCACAGCTCACACTGCCCTCAGCAGTGCTCCTCCACAGCTCACACTGCTCTCGGCAGCACTCCTTCACAGCTCACACTGCTCTCGGCAGTGCTCCGCCACAGTTCACACTGTTCTCAGCAGTGTTCCTCCACAGCTCACACTGCTTTTGGCAGTACTCCTCCACAGTTCACACTATTCTCAGTAGTGCTATCTAACAAGCTTCACTCACAACATCCAACTGCTTTCCTAGTCCGAAGTCCCAGGGTCTTCCACATTCCCCAAACATCCAGCATGGTCAGGCCTATCACAGCAATAGTCTACCTCCTGGTACCAACCTTACCTTAGTTACTTTTCTATTGCTGTGATAAAACACCATGACCAAAGCAACTTATAAAAGAAAAAATTTAATTTGGGGATCACTGTTCCAGAGGGCTATAGTCCATGACCCTCATGGTAGGGAGCATGGCAGCAGACAGGCAGGCAGCATGGAGCTGCAGCTGTCACTGAAAACTTAAATGTTGAGACAACAACCACAAGACAGAGTGAGAGAAAGCTAATTGAGAGTACTATGGGCTTTGGAAATCTCAAAGACTCCAGTGACACACCTCCTCCAACAAGGCCACACCTCCTCCAACAAGGCCACACCTCCTGATCCTTCCCAAAGAGTTTAACCAACTGTGGACCAAGTAGTCGAACATAGGAGCCTTTGGGGGCCATTCTCATTAAAAGCACCACACTTACAAAAGGCACATTTCTTTGTATAATTGCATAGGGATTTTTGGTTTTTTGTTGTTGTTGTTGTTGTTTTTTTGTTTTGTTTTGTTTTTTTGTTTTTTTTATTTGATTTGTTTTTTTGTTTGTTTGTTTGTTTTTTTTTTTTTTGAGACAGGGTTTCTCTGTGTAACCCTAGCTGTCCTGGAACTCACTCTGTAGACCAGGCTGGCCTTGAACTCAGAAATCTACCTGCCTCTGCCTCCCAAAGTACTGAAATTACAGGCATTTACCACCACTGCCCGGCTTTGTTTTTAATAATCTTATTTTCATGTATTAGAAATTATTAGAAAATATATTGACCTTGTGTAGACTCCTAGATCTATTCATCATAATTCCTAAAAGTAGCACGTGTTCCTAGGATAACCTGCCAATGTGGTACAGATGTGTTTACTAATAGTCCCAAACTCTGTGAGAAGAAACTGAAGAAGAGGAAAATTTTACCACTAGTCCTTTGGAATCCCTTTGGTTTTTACTAGCTCTAGGTTCAAATTATTTGTACAGATTTCTCTCATCCCTAACCGTACATTTCTTGAAAAATATTTTTAAAATGTTTTGCCTGCATGTATGTCTGTACACCACAAGCAGTGCTTGTGCCCAAGGAGGCAGAAGAGGTGTCAGGTCCTCTGAGAGTGGAGTTCAGACAGCTGTGAGCTGCCATGTGGGTGCTGGGAGTTGAACTCAGGTCCTCTGGGAGAGCAGCCGGGAGTTTTAACCACTATGTGATTTCTCCTGCTTCAAGATGCACATCCTTGGTGAGAAGAATCTTTCACAGAGGCTTTCCTCTTATGTCTTGGGCTTGAGATGCAGATAAGTGTGAGGGAGTGAGTAACTCCGTATGATGATTTTCTTAGTGAAAAAAAAAAAAAAATACAACAGGCAAGTTTAATTTGTAGTGGCCCCAAGGAAAAAAAGTTGTGTGTGTGTGTGTGTGTGTGTATAATTTATATGCAATAATATATACGTATATATTATATTATATTTAATGGTGAAAAATCTATAAAAAGATAAAATATTTTTAAAAAATCTATTTTAAAACTTCTGTTTTATTAACTAGACTGCCCAAGTCATATGAAGCAAGAATGTGGTCAATTTATTTTTTTGAGGCATTTGTAATACTACTCTCTTTTTAGATTTATTTCTTTTATTCTTTGTGTATTTGTGCTTAGTGCGCACATATGTATGTACACTGTATGCATGAGATATCCTGTCACTAGAGTTGTAGATGGTCATGAGCTACCATGTGAGTGTTAGGAACCAAACCAAACCCTTTGCAATGGCAACAAAGGCTCTTAACTGCTGTGCCATCTTTCTGGGCCCAGGTTCTATCTTCTTAAATAAAATGATTCTTAAATTTAAATTAGGAGCTGGAGAGATGGCTCAGTGGTTAAGAGCACTGACTGCTCTTCCAGAGGCCCTAGGTCCAAATTCTAGAACCCACATGGCAGCTCATAACTATCTGTAACTCCAAGATTTGACACATTCACACAGACATACATACAGGCAAAACACCAATCACATAAAATAAAAATAGATAAATTTAAAGAAAAGAAAAAAAAAAGAATTCAATTAGCAGATTTATCGATATAGCCAGTATAATAGTACATACAAATATAGACAGAAAAACTTCAACATATAGGCAACTGATACTTATTTTTCATTTAAAAAATCTAGGCAGAGCCAGACATAGTGGCACATGCCTTTAATCCCAGCACTCGAGAGGCAGAGGCAGGCAGGTCTCTGAGTTCAAGGCCAGCCTAGTCTACAGACTGAACTCTAGGAAATCCAGGGCTGTGCACATCTAAAAAGAAAGTGTATCAAAAAAATAAATAAATAAAATAAACAACAAACCAAAAATTCTAGTGATCTTGTGTTGCATGTAATTTTAAAAAATCATTCTTGTTCCTTTGTTCATGGCTGTGTTCTCGCTTAGCTCTGAGGTGGCTCTCCCATCAGCCCACGTGACACCGGATTACCTCTTCCTCTAAGCTAGCTTTGCCAAGCCAGAGCTCCGAGATTGCGCTCCCACCAGCCCACTTTTGCTCCGTGGATGGAAAACACTAGACAGTTTTAACATTTTAAAACACAGATAGCACAATTGTTGGGTTCTTATTAGCTGACCTATTCTAGTCAACTGCTGGAGGCGGAGGCCACCATTACCAGCCCCCAAGATCTTACACGGCTGTTGCATCCTTCCATTCTAAACACTGGTCTGAATTTTTCTTTCTCTCCCTCTTCTTCTCCTGGAATCCGGAAGTCCCACCTTTTCCCCTTTGCCCAGCAATTGACTTCTGCCTCCTTTATTGACACAATCAAGAGCCAATTAGGGAATCGACACCTCCCTCTACCATCCTGTGGCATCTTTTGAAAGCTCTGCTTTTCAAAAGCTCCTTCTATGTGAACAATATAAGCAAACACACACATTTTGTCCACCACAAGTCTATGGTACCCTTAGTAGGGTTAACTCATTTTTCATAAAGCACTCATGTTCTGGAGCCATAACCTTTGTTAATGAAGCTAACAGATGTTGATGAAGTTAATGAAGTTGGCAGACTTCCAACTCCATCTCAGATATATTTTTTAAAGGGTCTGCCTGAGACCCCTGTTTGGATACAATCCATTTAATGATCAGATTGAAAGGCATTCTGGACTTAATCCAGTATAAAATGCTCAAGTGTGATCAAGAGTCAAGTACGCACATCTATAGCATCCTAATCAAAGGGGAACCCTTCCGTGACCCTGGCTGTCATCTTGGGGATCAGGGAACTCTGGCCAGAACATCTTTTGAGTATTTGGTGCTGTCATGATCAATGGAGGTCTAGTCCCAATCATCCATCGGATGCCACGGGGTCTAATTTAGCAAGAGTTCATTTGATCAAAGACACTAATTGTGAATTTGGCAGCTCCTTGATCCAACAGAAACAGGCAACCTTACCCAATGGTGTGGGAAAGGAAGGTTATTATAGATAGAAGAAGGTAGTTTTATTTGGATATAACCATGTGATTGATATACAGCCCTTGAGATTGGCCATGAGCTAGGAGAAATAGGTTCACACAGTTACAGTGTACTGAAAGGTTAGGTTAGACTTTATTACATACCAAGGTAGCTAAAGAGCAGAGTTATTGTTAAAGTCATGCTGTACCTGTGCCTGTAATATTTTGCAAGAAAGATTGATATTCTGTGCTTCTGATGTCTGAATGTTTCTTTGAAAAGAAGTGTTGATTTGAGTAAGTTCAGTTGACTTGTCTCCTATTTGTTCTACATGTGTAGAATCCTGTATGCAACTGAAAAATTACCGTTCTAATGATATAAGAAGTGAGACCAGGTCTGGAGTATGGCTCAAGGCTCAGAGTCCTTGCTGTTCTTCCAGAGTATCCATGTTCCATTCCCAGCAACTATGTCATGTGACTCGAAATTGTCTATAACCCTCATTCTAGGAAATCGGAAGCCTTCTTTGGGCCTTCTTGGAACTTTCAAACACATCACACACACATACTCTCTCACACACACACACACACATTAAAAATAAAAATGTAAAATGAGGACAATTTGATAATTTAAACTTTTTAAAAATTTTTATTGAATATATTCTTTATTAACATTTCAAATGTTATACCCGTTCCCAGTTTTCCCCCTCCCAGAAAACCCCAACCCATCCTTCCACTCCCTGCCTCCAAGAAGATGACCGTCTACCCAACCCACTCCCACCTATCCCCCTCTATTTCCCTACACTGGGACATCTATCGAGCCTTCATAGGACCAAGGACCTCTACTCCCACTGATGCCCGACAAGGCATTCCTCTGCCATGCTTTTGGCTGGAACCATGTGTACCCCCTGGTTGATGGCTTAGTCCCTGGGAGCCCTGGGGCATCTAGTTGGCCGACATCGTTGTTCTTCCCATGGGGTTGCAAACCCCTTCAGCTCCTCCAGTCCTCCCTCCAACTCCGCGTTCAGTCCAGTGGTTGGGTGCTAGCATCTGCTTCTGTATCTGTGAGGCTCTGGCAGGGCCCCTCTGGAGACAATCATAATAGGCTCCTTTCGGCGAGCACTTCTTGTCATTCTTAATAGGGTCGGAATTTGGTGACTGTTTATAGGATGAACCCCCAGTTAGGACAGTCTCTGGGTGGCCTTTCCTTCAGTCTCTGCTCCACACTTTGTCTCCACAATTGCTCCTGTGAGTGTTTTGTTCCCTTTCTCAGAAAAACCAAAGCACCCACACTTGGGTCTTCTTTCTTCTTGAGCTTCCTGTGGTCTGTGAATTGTATCTTGGGTATTCTGAGCTTTTGAGCTAATATCCACATATCAGTGAGTGCATACCATGTGTGTTCTTTTGTGATTGGGTTACCTCACTCAGGATGACACTTTCTAGTTCTATCCATTTGCCCGCGAATTTCATTAAGTCATTTTTAATAGCTGAGTAGTATTCCATTGTGTAAATGTACCACATTTTCTGTATCCATTCCTCTGATGAGGGACATCTGGGTTCTTCCCAGCTTCTGGCTATTATAAACAAGGCTGCTATGAACACAGTGGAGCATGTGTTCTTATTACATGTTGGAGCATCTTCTGGGTATATGCCCAGAAGTAGTATAGCTGGGTCCTTGGGTAGTACTATGTCAGTAATTTAAACTTTTGCCATATAAATTCTCATGTTAGTGATTATAGCATATCTCACAATATTGAAAACTATCTCAAATATATATTTAAATATATATTTCAAAAGTATTTCAAGCTTGTGATAAATTCATATTTTATAAATTTGTTTAGCTTATTATTATTTTGAAACAAGGTCTCATGTTTCCCAGGCTAGATTCAAACTTGCTATAAACCTGAAGATGACTTTGAAGTCCATGATCCTTCTACCTCCACCTCAGGAATGCTGGGATTACAGATGTGCACCACCACACCCAGTTTTGTACAGTGCTGGGAAGTGAGCCCTGGCTTTGCCCATACTAGGTGGGCACTGTCCCATTGTGCCACACCCCACCCAGATTTATAATCATTGACATATTATCATGCTAGACATCCAATGTAGACTTGAACATGGTTAGCAAACACTCTACCACTGAATAATATCCCCGGTTTCATATTAATGTTTATTTAAATGGGAAAAGCTACAAAAGTTAAATCAGTTTGGGGCTGGAGAGAATGTTGGTTATTATTCTTCCAGAGGACATGGGTTCGATTCCCCATGTCCCAAGAATTCATAACTCCAGCTCCAAAAGATCTGGCACTCTCTTCTGACTTCCAAGCACACTGCGCACCACAGTGCATAAGCATAAAATAAAAGTGAATAAATATTTAATATTTTTAAAGGAATTAAATAGTTTTGAGGGGAGAAACTTTGAACTGGCTCTAGTAATATTAGTATCATCATTATAAAAATTTTGCTTATTGTGAATGGCCCTCAAAATAATTTTCTGCTTTGTAACTCATTTCTTAGAAAAGTACTTCTTTTGTAGTAGATTAAAAAAAAAAAAAAGAAATGAATACTATCTTGTTTACAAGTAAATCTTTCATCTTCTTTTAATTTCAGGGAATGACTGTTGCCATTTTGGGACCCACATTTCCGGACCTGGCAAGAAATGTAAACCGGAACGTCAGCAGCCTTTCCGAAATCTTCGTGGGCCGCGCCCTCGGCTACTTTTGCGGCTCTGTGGTTGGCGGGGTGCTCTTCGACTGCATGAATCATTTTCTGCTTTTGGGTAAGTAAGCATCAACGTTTGTCTACAACTTGACCCTAAGTGTGAAAAGCTCCGGCTTGATGCGGTCTCCGTAACAGTCATGGGTGGCCTGTGGGTATCTTCCCTGGCAGCTGCGTATCTGTGCCTGCTGCCCTGACAACTGGAAGGACCCTGTGTTGAGCCCTCTGGACCTCCTTAGACTTCAGGTTTGTGTGTCAGAGATCCTGAGGCTATACTTTCCACTCTCAGCACTGACTAACCACGGAGCTCTGCATATTTGGGGTAGGGTAGGGCTCCTGGGGCCAGAGAACACATAACAGAGTTCTTGATACCTGGCCAGACACATGTGGACCTAGCATAAGGAGACAGGACATGGAGGGGAACTGATATGGGCTGTATTTTTATCCATCTTTTTCTATCAGCCATGAATTCAGACTGCTTTTCCATATTCTGGAAAATAAATTTAACAAATTTCTTACTATACTCACAGCTGAATAAGTTGATTTTCTTTATGGAATATTTAGATTCACATTACTACCCGTGGAAGAAAGGAACAGAGTATATCGTTTGTGGGGGGGAGGGGGATCCCTGCAAATACCATGGCCAGCAGACTGATGAGCCTCAGAAAACAAGAAGGAAACCCAGTTCAACATGACTTAGTTACCTGGTATTGGTCCGAACTTCAAGAGTCTGATTCCAAGCAGGTTTTCTTTTAAATGATTAAGTATGGTACAGTTTTGGAAAAAGAAGTTTTCTGGTAGCAATGACCTCAACCCCAATGCTAGTACAAGAAAGCTTAAGGCCTGACTACATCAAAACTCTCTTGCAGCCACACAGTGGCAGCACACACCTTTAATCCCAGCACTTGGGAAGGGGGAGGCAGGTGGATCTATGAGTTCAAGGACAGCCTGGTTTACAAAAAGAAACCATGTCTCCAATTACCCAAAACCAAACCAACCAAACAAACAAAAACCTCTTTTATAAAGTACACGTGACCTCTTCCATAAAGATGAGTTCTATAGCTTAAGGACCTAAGGGATGTTCAGATATGGTCTTGGTCATAGCACATGTGACATCTCTCCTAAGGATTGGTTCTATTGACTGAGAAACAATGAATACTCAAGGTAAAAGTTTAGGGGGGAGAGTCTGGAATGAACCCAGTAGCGTGGGGATCTGGAGTTGGCCGGGCGCTACGGATTGCACATATCACCAGACTATTAACAACATGCACCCCAGCCTTCTGGGGGGAAAGCAGACATACATCCCTCCTTTTGAAGAGACAACCTCGTGTGTTTAACTGCTTCCCTGGTGCTGATCTGTGAGCACAAAGACCTCATGCCCTCTCAATGAAAAAGGAAATACAAAGAAAAGAAAAGAGCAGGGCTGTTCCTAGGCAGGGCGGAGGAACAAGTTTACTGTAGATAAAAGGGAGAGCACAGGCAGAGACAGGCATCTGGGGAAGTCCAGAGTGAACCAAACCAGACTGAGCTGGACCACGGGGGTGAAGGGTTAAAGGGGAAAAGGAAGAGAGGGGAACCACATACGACAGTCAAGAAGGCAAAGGTACAAAAGGGTCAGGTAGCCAAAATGCAAAATGGCTGGATTATATAGGGAAAAGCCTTGGGGGGGGGAGGGTAGCCCCTCCTCAGGCTATGGAGTTCAGGGTGGAGGGCAGGCTATGACAAGGTCCTCTATGTAGCCCTGGCTGTCCCAGAACTTACTACATAGAGCAAGTTGGCCTCAAATTCAAGAGATCCACCTGTTCTCTGTCCCCAAATCCTACCATTAAAGACATGCACCACCACTCCCAGTAATTAACTTTTATTTTATAATCCAGAACGATAATATGTAAGATTTACATGATGTAGCCCATTTGTATAAATCTCCCAATTATCCAGTTTTAATGTGACTTTAATGTTTGCTTTGAGAGACATTGGCTTAGCCCTGTGGGAATCCTGTTTCTGTAACAGACTTTTTCACCCCTTCTTAGGCATGTCAATGCTGACTACCACCATTGGCCTTTATCTTATTCCTCTTTGTAAGACGGCAACATTGCTAATTGCCATGATGTCTGTGTTTGGTGTCTCGTTTGGCGCTCTGGATACAGGTTCGTGACTCCGGCTGCTGTTACCAGGGAAAGTTGATAAAATCGCACTTTCACCTGTAAAGCCTTGTGGCATGACAGGGCCGTACTGAGATAGATGGTCATAGGTTTGCTCATTTAAACCCTCCTTTCTAGCAGCTGTGTTTTGTGCCAACTAGGGCACCATTTCCGAACAACTAATGGTTAAGTGAGCTAGAATATATTTTCCTGTTTGAGAGCATTGATTTCTAGTCTCCCAGTGGGAAAGGATCCCTGCCCTGTGGGTAACTACAGTGTGGGTTAAAGGGCTTTCATTGTGAGACGGAATTTGATCCTATTAAGATAAGAAGAATCCATGGCTTATTAGAATGAACTGAGGTTGGAGGCACAGTCGGGCTGTGAGAGAAATGAGACGGCCATCTAACTGAGGGCACAGCCACCTCTGAGTTCAGAGAAGCATACACTGTTCCTAAGTTATCTCCATTTAGTCAATGGTTCTGAGTCCTGTTGAACAATAAGCGATGTCTGTCTGCCCCAGCTCCTCCCCTTCTTTCTCTGGCCGGATGAAGAGGAAGGTGGAACTATCTTAGGCTTTGAGCTTCATTCAGTTGAAAAGGATAGGGTGGAATTGTGCATTTGTCTGATTTTTAAAAAGAGCCACAGACTTGATGCTGCTTCACCCTGGAGCTCCACAGGCAGCGTGAACTCAGCTTCCTTACCTTCCTGCAGACATTCTAGCTCCCAGTTACAGGCCCTAACTGCAGGCTTTGCTCATAAATAAATAATCTTTAGTGGCCGCCAACTCCAAGTCCATAAAGCTAAAAGTTTGCAATATATTTATTAAAGTTTAAAATACACTTATTAAAAATATATTATAAGAATTTCAACATATTTATCACACACATAGTAACAAGTACATGGAAAAATACTATCCCCCAGTGTGGTAATTGCACTGTTTTGTGAAAAACTTTATAAATGCACCATGAAGGCAGTGATCACCGTGCTGTAGGTCAAGTATCTGAGACATCACAATGTATCGTTCTTGGTGATGCATTAGAGATCTTTAACCACAGAATCAGCTCACAGTCAGCCAGAGATCTTATAACTTAGAGCATTTCTCATGTCCACACTGTGCAATGCATATTCGTCTGATTTCTGATGGCAATGAAGCACTTTTTATTGTTTTATAGGATTCTTTAGCTTTTTACTATTTTAATTATATGCATGGATTTGCATCTGTATGTGGGTATGTGCACATGAGCATGGGTGTTCAGGCAGATGAGAGTCCCATTAGGAACTGGAGTTAGGCAGGCTTGTGAGTCAAGGGACTTGGGTGCTGGGAACCCAAATCTGGTCTTCTGCAAGAAAAGTACTCTTAACTGCTCAGCTGATTCTCCACCCCTTTTGTATTTGGGGGGAGGGGATTCTTACTAAGTTACTGTGTCTAGCAAATTATCTTCTCCATTGGCAGGTGCAAACGTCCTCATCTTGGATCTTTGGGGGGACAAAGGAGCCCCCCATATGCAGGCCTTGCACTTCAGTTTCGCCTTGGGTGCCTTCCTGGCTCCCCTGCTGGCTAAATTGGCCTGGGGTACCACAGCATCCGCCCAGAACCACACCGAGTCCGACTTTGACCCTCTAATGCTGAACCGATCCTCCAAAGCCTCCTCAGACTCTGTGTTCGCGGTACCTGAGGACATGAATTTGCTGTGGACATACGCTTCCATCGGCACCTATGTCTTAGTCGTTTCTGTCTTTCTGTTTGGTCTGTTTTGTAAGAAACATTCAAGGCAGAAAAAGTCCTCAGCATCTGCTCAGGGAGCTCGAAGGGCTAAATATCACAGGGCCCTGCTCTGCCTCCTCTTCCTGTTCTTCTTCTTCTATGTGGGAGCTGAGGTGACCTACGGCTCTTACGTGTTCTCCTTCGCCACCACCCACGTTGGCATGGAAGAGAGCGAGGCAGCTGGCTTGAACTCCATCTTCTGGGGAACCTTTGCAGCCTGCAGGGGCCTGGCCATCATCTTTGCAACATTCCTACAGCCTGGAACCATGATTGTGCTGAGCAACATTGGCAGCCTGGTCGCAACTTTCTTTCTGGTTCTTTTTGACAAGAGCCCTCTCTGTCTCTGGATAGCGACTTCCGTGTATGGAGCCTCAATGGCGACCACGTTTCCCAGCGGCATCTCCTGGATTGAGCAGTACACCACCTTAACTGGGAAATCTGCAGCATTCGTTGTAGTTGGTGGTACTGTGGGAGAAATGGCCATTCCTGCAGTGATCGGAATTCTTCAGCAACACTACCCAGATCTGCCAGTAGTTCTGTACACATGTCTGGGCTCAGCCATATTCACGGCTGTTTTATTTCCTGTGATGTATAAATTAGCCACCTTACGTCCGTAATGTGAACTAAAGGAAAACATCTCGGGGTCAGAACACTCTGCCCTTTAAATTTAAGTGCCCATCAAGAAAAAAAATGAATGGGGGGCCACAGAAGAGGGATGGATTTTGAGGTAGATGAACAACACAGACAAGCAGTCTGGATCAGTTGTCTGGAATCTACCGTTGCTATCCTCACCAACTACTCTCAGGTGCATTGCTTTGGATTAACAGTACTGTTCATCCGTCTGTGAAATGCTGTGTTCATTTATTTACTTGTGATTGTGACTAATACTTGACACAAAAAAAACCAGAAAGGGCTTGTTTTGTCTCACAGTTTAAGGGTGCGGTATATCATGGGGGGGTCAACATGGTTACAAGAGGCGCTATGTGTCAGGAGTGGGGGCTGATATCCTCATTCCTTCGCATCTTGGTAGAACAGGATGTAGAGAGAAAAAAAAATGTGTGGCCAGGTGCAAAATCCCCAAGCCTTGCCCCTAGTGATGCACTTCCTCGAGGGAGCCCCACTTCCTCCAGGGGAGCCCACTTGGTAAGGTTCCACAATCCTCTAAGACATTGCCCCCAGTCAGGAACCAAGTGTTGAAACAGATAAGTCCCTGGGGTGGGGGTGGGGCGTCATTTCACCCTCAAGCTATAGTAAGTACCTAGTCAGAAACCAGGACAAAGGGGCTAACACTTGGAGAAGACAGAGTTCTTATTGATTCTCTGTTCCTTGGGGAAGTGGGAAATTGAAGGGTCAAACTCAGTCCCCTGCGTGGGTTAGCCGAACACTCTCCCAATCTTCAGATCTTCAGTCCCTGGCTATCCTTGAATCTAAACAGGCCTAGCAGAGAAGCTCATCAGGGAAGTTTCAGTGGTCTCTGGGGATTTAGGTTCTGCGGTCAATGTGTAGGAAATGCTAAGATGTTTTGAAATGTTCTGTAATTCCAGCATGTTATATAAGTATTTCATCGGTTTCTAATCTTAATTTCTTGTTATGAGGCTCCAGTTTTGTCAGGGGTCCTTAGGCAGTATTTTCTTGTCTCTGACTTTCAGAGTGTGCAAAGAATTCATTCATGTTTAAAAAGTTGGGTAATATTCCAATAGATCAACCATCGAGGAAGACTGCATTTGCTGAGCCGATGTCAGACCATCCATAATTCACCAGGGAAGTTGGACAGAACAGTTTCATGAAAGATTGGATATAGACAGATGTCTTCATTTTGCTTGACTTTACTGGTCCATGGATTAAAGAATGTTAACGCCTTATGTGTCTATATAAGAGATCGTGCAATGAGTTTTAAGAGAGCTGTCTGGAAGGCTTGACTCTGCCTTTTAGGTCTATCTATGCTGAGGCTCCCGATGGGGCCTCGTTGGCCTCAGCCCCTGAGTTGTGATTCCAGGAGTGAGACTGAGAGAGCTTTCCAAGATGAGGTTGTCCAGTGTGTCTGCTGGAACAGCCAGCAGTTCATTTCAGAGGAAGATTGAGACCGAGAGACAGAAGGCTCGGAGAGGTGCTACTGAGCACACATGTACGCCAGCCCCATGTGCAGCTGTTCACATCCGTGCTGGCTTCCTGAACAGCATGCTTGATCTGAAGGTATGTGCCCCTTCACACTTCAGGCACGCCTCAACTAGACTGTTTTGTAGTCAATGATCATTTAATATCATGACCGATTGTAATTGACAGCTGCTTTCTATATACAGGGTGAAGATAACATGTTTTATACTCAGTGTTTTATATTAGTAATTACAGTTATGGCCCAGTAGACATTATACTACTTTTAAAGATAATTTTTGGGGAAAACACTATTTATTTGATTATTTCGAGATGGAGGTCTTCCATTGCCATTTTAGCTTTGTCTCAAACTCTGGGACTCAAGCAGTCTGCCTTCCACAGCCTTCTGAGACCTTGGGAGCCTCGGACTGAATTTTTTAATATATGCATTTTTGTCTGTTTTCAGAGAGGATTTGTAGACAGTTTGTTTCAATACCTTGACAATAGAAAGAATTTGGCTCTAGTTGTGCTCAGAAGGGATTGGTGGCACTTGGTTCTACTGCGTTAGTGCAAGGGTGAATATACTGTCTTATCTAGAGATCTGTACCTTCCTTGTACCTTGCCTTAAATATGAGAACTGTAGATGGGTCTTTTTGAGCCCTCAACTACCTCAGTAAGACATAATAGGTCTGGGCCTTGCTGTTTCTAGATTTGATGTTTCCTAGTAACAATTTGAGTAATAATCATGCTATAAACACTGGGAATACTTGACAACTTTCTTTTATAGTTAGTCAGTCTGTCTAGGGGTTGTAATGGTTGTGTCATCCATCAGACGAAGCTCTGCCTCCCCGAGTTGCAAGCACCTGGGAAAAGTGGAATGCCAGCCCCAAGAACAGGAAGAGAGAGACTACTGCGTATTAAGTGTGACAAAAACGTATGTGTGCTATCCTATATAAATGAGTAGAATTCAGAAATGGTTTTATTTACTTCTTCCCAAGTTTTATTGTGAATGGCATTTAATTGCAACCTGATTGCAGTGAGTTTATTTTCTCTTATCTCTGTAAGTTGCTTCTGAATAAATCTTTGGTTTAAGTGAAATGTCACACCTTTCTTCAGGAGAGACCACTTATAATATGCCCCGCACCAAATAATGGTTCATGTAAGTCCGATAGCCGTTCCGGAAAGAATGGGTGGGTGAAAGATCCGTGCTTTTATGTGGTGTACTTTCCTCTTAGAGATTGGAAGTATTGCCAGGGTCATGGTGGTGCAGGGCTTTCATTTCGGGACTCAGAAGGTAGAAGCAGGCAGTTTTGTATGAGTTTGAGGCTAGTATGGTCTTTAAGCGAGTTCCAGGACAGCCAAGGCTTCACAGGAAAACCCTGCCTCGAAAAACAAACTAATAAATAAATAAAAAGAAGGAAAAAGCAAGTATCTCTAGAGGCTGGGTCAGTTGTGTTTGTGTGAAAGAAGAATTAAAAAAAAACCAAAAACAAATAGGCTGCAGTACTAATTCCTTAAACTAGACATTCTGCCTTTAACATCTACTTCTTTAACACGGTTGTTCATTTATTTATTTATGAGCTTATTTATGTATCTACTTGTCTACCTACCTGCCTATCTATCTATCTACCTACCTACCTACCTATCTATCTATCAATCATCCATCTATCAATCATCTATCTATCTATCAATCATCTATCAATCATCTATCTAGCTATCTATCATCTATCTACCTATTATCTATCTATCATCTATCTATCTATCAATCATCTATCTATCAATCATCTATCTATCTATCTATCTATCTATCTATCTATCTATCTATCTATTGACAGGTTCTTCCTGGGTAGCTCTAGATAGACTGGTACTCAATATGTAGCTCAGATTGGCTGCTACCCTTGGTAGGCGTTGTGGTTCAGTCTAGGCATGAGCCACCATTGCCGCAGTCCAAACTCAGCCGCGGGATAACCAGGATTCTTTGGGTCCAAGAAGGCAAGGGTTCGGCAAAATGACACACAGACACAGAGGTGGTTTTGGGATCTGAGTGTATTATTCTGGGTATCCCCTGGTCCAGTCAAGTTAACATTTCAAATTAAGCATCACATTCACCTGTCAAAGCTTCAGTTTTCTCGGGCAGGTGTTTGCCTATCGTCTGGTTGGCCAATTGTTGCATGAAGTTAAGCTGCTTCTTCATCGTGGCCCCGCTGCCACGCCCAGCCTTCTGGGCGACGATGGTGGCATTGCAGAGCCTGGGGAGCTGCCCAGCCTCCCAAGAGCACCTCCTCCTAGTCCATCTACCACATTCTTCTCTGTGCCATGTAGCTGCAGCTGCAGGCTAGCCCCAGCCTGGTGAACCAACCGGGGAGTCTCTGTGAGTAATAAACAGTATCCTGAATCACACCTGGATATGCTAAGAATGGTGTTTTGGCCAAACCCTCCCTAGGTGGGGTCTGCAAGACAAAAGCAGTTCCTCACAAGCTTCCATTGAGGCAGCTCTGAGCTCTGCACCAACTCAAATGTAAATTCTTTCTAGTTTACCCAACACCCACCTGTTGGCAAGGGCATTGTATAAGGTTCTTCAGATGTAAATAACTTCTAGTCTGGGCCTATTGTTTCAAATCCACCTGTCCTGCAAGGGTGACTAAAAACAAAAGGAACCTGTAATTTTAGGGTTCCTGGAAGGTTCTACTGCCTGCTATTAATGCTTTTTATACCATATTTGGAGCCATACTTCATATATATCCTGTTAGGAGGTAAATGTAATTATGTAAATGACTGGAGCAAAGTGTTGCAGAATTTTCTGGCTAGTGACTTACTACAAGATGGATTCTTTTACATCTTAATTTGCTTGGTTTTTCTTAGTCCCGGCTACTAAGAAGGAGGAGAGCTTAGAAGTAAAGTAAGAAGTAAGTGAGATCTTCTGACTAGGGTGTTCCGAAAAGCTCCAAGAGACATTTCTCGCCTCAGTCTATAAAATTTTGTTTTACAGATTTCACTGGGGCCACTGCGGTACACCATACCTAGACAAGAACAAAAGAAACAGCCAGAGGAATTAAAAAAAAAAAAAATCCAAAACGTGGTTAGAAGGTACTTGTGCTTATAATAAAATATAAAATTGCCAAGGTTTCTGAGTATGTTCAGAAACCTTCTGATTACAGTTTGGTGGTAAAATAGAAGGACCTTAAATGTTGATCGTGTTCCCCAGGGCCATAGGTAATCTTCAGCACAGCAAAAGCTACAGATTGCTCTCTCTCTCTCTCTCTCTCTCTCTCTCTCTCTCTCTCTCTCTCTCTCTCTCTCTGTACAGTTGAGGTTTATGGGAAGCTTTCTAGGTTCCCCCCCCCCCGGGGGGGGGAGAGCAGGAGTTCTTAGATAAGATTAGATACCACTGTGCTTGTTTTATCCTGGGGTATAAGGTGCTTTTCTCTGGACTGTGATATGAAAAGCGTTTAACGACTCTGAAGGAGGACACAGTGCTATCTGCTTCTGTCCTTCTAGAGCCCATGAGCCCCAGGAGAAAGGACCCTGGAAAGCGATTGCACTGTTCTTTTGTCCCTGGGGTAAGTGTTTGGTTCTGGGGATTTTAATGCTAACTGTTGAAGTGAGACCTTGCAGTGTCCCTAAATCATCCATGCCCAGCACTGTTCACTGAAATGCCCACTCACTTGTGAAATCTCAGGCAAAGCTGAGGACCAGAGCCAATTGGAGTGCAGACAACCGGAACCTCTGCTGGCAGAGTCTAATTTACAGGCTGCTGACAGTGTGGGTGACCTTCCTGTGTGTTCTCCCTGAAGGACAAGCTGGGATGAGGAGATGTCCTGTTTGCTGAGCATCGCGGCTGCTTGGTCAAGTAGCGAGAAAGGTGGATTCTGCTGATGGAAGTTCTGCCGAAACACAAGCAGTTCTGGTCGGCGGCTTACTCACCTCCTGCTCAGGCATTCTAATGAACTGTGATTTTATTTCCACTTAATCAACCGTGGTCTTATTTCCTCTCTGAGTGAAAACAAAATGAAATAAAAGAAGGATATGACTGCTCCTATAGATTTAATGGAGAAAGCAGACAGAGGGAAGAGTCCAGGCTGAACATGGCTGGCCGACTAAACCAGACCTAGAGAGGAGAGAGCGGGAGGGAAAGCAAGGGAGTTGCTGCTGACTAAGAAAGGTGGTGCAAGCTCAAGGGACTGCTCTAGGGATTGGACTGAGGAAGGAAAGCAGAAGCCCAGCCCCCTCCCTGGGAGGGAGAGGGTTAGGGTAAGGGGCAGGGTGAGAAGCACTGGGCGGGGCCACAGGTACTGAGGGATGCTGGGAAAGCTGGGCGGGTGGGGGGGCACAGGTACTGAGGGATGCTGAGAAAGCTGGAGGGGGGAACTACAGGTACTGAGGGATGCTGGGAAAGCTGGGCAGGGAGGGGAGCACAGGTATTGAGGGATGCTGGGAAAGCTGGGCGGGGGGGGGGGGGCACAGGTACTGAGGGATGCTGGGAAAGCTGGGAGCGAGAGCCACAGGTAATGAGGGATGCTGGGAAAGCTGAGTGGGTGGGGGGGGGCACAGGATGCTGGGAAAGCTGGGCAGGGGACTACAGGTACTGAGGGAAGCTGGGAAAGCTGGGAGGGGAGCCACAGGTACTGAGGAATGCTGGGAAAACTGGGCGCGGGAGGGGGTGGGGGGGAACTACAGGTACTGAGGGATGCTGGGAAAGCTGGGCGGGGGGGGGGGGGAACTACAGGTACTGAGGGGTGCTGGGAAAACTAGGGGGGAGGGGCACAGGTACTGAGGGATGCTGGGAAAACTGGGCGGGGAGACTACAGGTACTTAGGGATGCTAGGAAAGCTGGGAGGTGGGGAGCCACAGGTACTGAGGGATGCTGGGAAAGCTGGGAAGGAGGGGAGCCACAGGTACTGAGGGATGGTAGGAAAACTGGGCGGGGAGACTACAGGTACTGAGGGATGCTGGGAAGGCTGGGAGGGGCCAAGGTACTAAGTGAGCCTAATCTTGGTTGCTTAAAGAGTAAGAGTGGTCTTATGAATCTATTACAGCTGCAGATGACTGTGTCCAGTTTATATGGCTTTTTTGACAGCTTGAGTAGACTACCATGACACACGATATAAATGTATTAATAAATTTATAACAAATACTTGCATTAAGCTTAAACTCTTGGGTCATTAGTTGTTTCTTTCATTTAAAAACAAAGCTTGACATTTTTCCTTCAGAAACTGGTCAAGAAAATCTTCATGTTTTACATTTTAAGCATATCACGCCTATACTGGGTTCCTGCGATGTTCCTTCACACCATTGCTATAAAGATGACATGCGTAACAATCCTTCTTTTCCCCAGCTTCTCTCAAGAACTTTACAACTTCTAAACTTAACAGTTCGCCAATGGAACTGTTACTTGCTACATGACTTAGGACATATATTGTTGATACATTTTCTAACGGAGATGGTTATAGATACTCCTCTGTTTCAGAGGAGAAAGGAGACTTTTCTTTTTCCAGCAGGTGGAAACCGGAGTTTGCTCCTTGTTCTTCGCCTCCAGGGCCTAGCACCTGAAAGCCTGCTGCCAGGACCTTTGCCCTGTTTTGCACCCAGACAAGAATAATGAGCAGTTCTAACTCAAGCGTGACAAGTGTGTACCCATTTTACCACTCCCCACATTTGTAAGTCTTTGGAGAAGATTTTTTTTAGAAGATGTATTTATTTATTTTACGTATATGAGTACACTGTAGCTGATTTCAGACACACCAGAGGAAGGCATTGGATCCCATTACAGATGGTTGTGATCTACCATGTGGTTGCTGGGTATTGAACTCAGGACCTCTGGAAGAGCAACCAGTGCTCTTAACCGCTGAGCCATCGCTCCAGCCCAGAAAAGATTTTTTTTTTTTTTTTGGTTTTTTGGATTTGGTTTTTTTTTCCGAGACAGGATTTCTCTGTATAGCCTTGGCTGTCCTGGAACTCACTCTGTAGACCAGGCTGGCCTCGAACTCAGAAATCTACCTGCCTCTGCCTCCCAGAGTGCTGGGATTACAGGCATGCACCACCACCGCCCGGCGGAAAAGATATTTTTAAAGTACAAAAGTTGAAGGAGATGAGATGTCCTATCTAAAGAATTAAAATAAATTATAGTCCCCAAGGCCTTGGCTGCTAACCATCGCTACTACGTTGCGTGTCCTGGGCTTACAGCTCTGCCCTGGACGGGATCTTCCTTACGTGTGCTTCATACTCGGGACTCTGGGCAAAGCTTGGCCTTCTTGTCTTCTCAGAGAGGCAATGCTTTTTTCTAAAAAACCCCTACTGAGTAGAAAAGTCGTTACTTCCAGAACCTCCATGCATAGTAGCTGTGCCTTCTCCCAAACACTGCAGTTGCAGAGAACGGTCTAAAAGTGCACTAGAGAGAACTAGGCAGGCAGCGGGAAAACCGTTGTCCGATTCAGGTCTATGCTGGAAAAGCCAGCCAGTCTGAGCCGAGATGGCCGAGCCAGCTGCGGAGCCAGCTGCCGTTGATGTGTGCCAGCCTGAGAGGCCCGCAGACTCACCGGAGGGTAGAAGGAGCTGTGGTACGACTGGGGAGTCCCCAACTTATGAACTACTAAGGTATTAAGTATGAAAACTATAAAAGAGAGAAGAAACTGGGTATAAAAAAATTATAGAAAGAAATATTTAGTTTGAAAATAAGAAAATAAAGTCTCTAAAGGAAGGAGAGATTAAAAAGAAAACGGTAGGGCTGGAGAGACGGCTCAGCAGTTAAGAGCACTGACTGTTCTTCCAGAGGTCCTGAGTTCAATTCCCAGTAACCACATGGTGGCTCACAACCATCTATAATGGGATCCGATGTCCTCTTCTGGTGTGTCTGAAGACAGCAACAGTGTACTCACATACATTAAATAAATAAATAGATTTAAAAAAAAAGTACACATAAAAAGAAAAAGTAATGACACACAATGCATCTGGGCCCCATATGATTTCGTTTCAATCTTTACCTGTCCTGTTTGATTCTCTTGAATTTTTCTAGTTCTTCGGGGCGGGTGGCGGGGGGATCTTCCTCTGTCATGTCTGACCCATGTCACTCTGGAAAGGTCCAGAACTTATTCTCCCTTATTGTGAACACAAAAGTAGAGACTTTCTCCCAAAGTAGAACATCCTTGAGCCAGTAACCAGAAAAACCTCTCCCAGAGGAATAATGTAACCACAAAACTCAAAATCACGCCCGTTTTAATCATTAAAACAATTCAAACAAACGAAGTAAGCTAAATAAATATTGTATGAGCCTCATCTTAGGCTTTCTCTAACCTGTCACGCCAGGATATTTAACCCAGAATTCCCGTGGAGCCCATGTTCTAAGAAACTGAGTTATCCTGCAAGACTTCAAGACGTCCCTAAAGTCTCTCTGTTCTCATACAGTCTCCCTACTATCCTTAAAAACCTTTTGCTTATAGTATAAACCTGGCTTCTTCTGTCATGCCAGGAAATATAACCCCAAATTCCCATGGATCCCACATTGGAACAAAATGAGTTATCCTGCAAGACTTCTTCAAGACTTTCCTAAAGCATCTCTCTCTCTCTCTCTCTCTCTCTCTCTCTCTCTCTCTCTCTCTCTCTCTCTCTCTCTCTCTCTTACAATCTTCCTGTATCTTCTGTGGTAGGCAGCAGCCCTTCCTCTGCCTACCCCCAGCTCAGCCTTGTCCTTACACAGTAGAGGCTCCCAGTGCCTCTGGGACCAAACTCCCTGAACTAGTTCCAAACTGCAGGAAGAATTCCCCACGTGGCTCTGGCAAAATCTGTATTCTCTTTTATAGTTAAAAACAATGAAGCCAAACTTAGAATTCTATCCTATGATTACCTGCTTGTGGGAAGCAGGTGGCTCTTACTGTCTGGCTCACTGCCCCAGGGCAGCCATCTTCGCAGTAGAGGGACTCAGAGCCTGTGAGCTCAGCCTGCCCCTGTGCTTCTTTAAGATTCCCACAGGCTGGAGCCACAGGACTCCCCTCTGCTCAGAAAAACCAATTCTCCCACTCCTAGACTTGTATCACGGTGTGTGATCCATCCCAGAATCCTAAGTTAATAGTGGGTTCTCGCCTACCACGTTGGGTGTCATCTGTAGCAGGTAATTTTATGAAACCATCCCTGCTCCTTGCCTGGGGCTGTGGCTCGTGCTAATGGTCAGAGGATCAGTCGCCTCCAAGGTACCCCTCACTCAGCGCCCACGTCTAGCTCTGCCAGGCATTGAGAACTCAGCTCACCAAGCCGCCAGCTTGTGTCCGCCCCACCCCGCTACCCCAGAACGCCGCCCATTCCTCCATGCCTGACCCTCCACTGCCTGCTTTCTCCTCCTGCCTACCTTAGCCATGGATGGAAAACATCAGACAGCCTTAATATTTTAAAACTAGCCATGTAACTCAATGGCTAGGCTAAGAATCTACTGGTCGAAACTCATCAGCGATTCTCAGAATTCTGATGGTGTAGGAGGCCACTACCAGTTCTAGTTGCCCCCTGGCCTTACATCATTTGTGCTTCTTTCCCAAAGCCTACCCAAAATGCCCCTGACCTACCGTCCCCTCCTCTTCCAGCCTAGGACCCAGAAATCCCATCTTTTCCTCTTCGCCTAGCAGTTGGCTTCTGCCATCTTGAATGACACAATTTAGCATCAATTAGGGAAGCAACACCTTCACCTACAATCAGCATACAAATAATTTTTTTCTATAATGATTACAATGTTATATATCCTTTTAAAGAAAAATCAGAATTAAAAAAAAATACTTAGAGAAGGAAAGACCTGAGAGATGGAAAGCTAGGTTACAGGCCATAGAACAGAGTTTAGAGGACTCTTTAATCAGAAAACGAATCTTCATAATCCAACCTGGAACCCACAGCAACAGCAGAAAATATATTTCCAGAAAAAAAATCCACAACAGCTTGAGGAATCAGAATGGCAGCCCACAGAGATACAATATTCTGAGTTAAACAATCCAGATTCTGCTTAGTAGATTCTACTACACAGTAATGTCATACAATAGATTATGTGTTTCATTTTATAGAGTTTGGAGAATTAAGCTATGTACATGTGTTAATACATCATACAGTTGGTGCAAGTTCAGAACTCCAAGGTGCTTCTGCCCTGAGTTCTGAAAGGGATAACTCGGAGATTGCACACTGATTAAAGATGATGGCTTTCTTTTTAAAGATTTTTTATTTATTTTATGTGAGTGCACTATCAATCTCTTCAGACACACCAGAAGAGGGCATCAGATCCTATTACAGATGGTTGTGAGCCACCATGTGGGTGCTGGGAATTGAACTCCGGACCTCTGGAAGAACTGTCAGTACTCTTACCCGCTGAGCCGTCTCTCCAGCCCCAGATGATGGCTTTCTTGGCAATGCCTTTGCAGACTGAAGCTGATGATACATTGATATGTGTATCCATTACAATATCACAATATTTTAGATCTTATGCCACAAAGCATGTTACTTACATAGTTTACAATCCTACTGGTCAAGTCGTTGTCAAGAGATCTAATTGTCTTTTAAAAGACAAAAGAGATGCTTAACAAACAGAAAGGGGTAACAAAGACCCCCAGAGACAGATCCCGTGGTACTTTAACTTTACATTTTTACATACTAATGAACAAAATCCAACAGCTCCTGAGAGACATTGGATTGTGGAAAAAAAAAAAAAACTTCAGAAATAAATCAGCCTATATATTATAAGGATGTCTTTAGTTTGTTTGTTTTTTGCTTTTTGTTTTTTCAAGACAGGGTTTCTCCGTGTAGCCCTGGCTGTCCTGGAACTCACTCTGTAGACCAGGGTAACCGGAACTCAGAAATCTGCCTGCCTCTGCCTCTCAAGTGCTGGGATTAAAGGCATGCACCACCACTGCCCGGCCTAAGGATGTCTTAATTTCAAAATGGAAGGCAGGAAATATGTTGGATTGGGGAAGAGGTTTTAGCTGTGTTTCAACAGGAGAAGAAAAGCTATGGATTGCAGGAGGAGGTGCTGTTTCCCTAATTGGGTCTTTAATTGGTTAATAAAGAAGGCAGAAGCTAATTGTTGGGTGAAGGGTAAAGGTGGGACTTCTGGGTCACAGGAGAGGAAGAGGAGAAGCAGGGAGAGATAAGGGAGCTCTTCCGACCAGGCTTTGGAACTAGGACGCACAACCATGTAAGGTCTTGGGGCAGCCAGAACCGGCGGCCTCCGACACCAGTGGAGAAGGTTAGCTGAGAAGGTTAGGGTAGAGATTTCTGTGCCCGTCAGTTGTGTTATCTGGCCAGTTCTAAAATAAGAACGCTGTCTGGCGTGTTTCTCATCTGTGGGAAAAGGCAGGGCCGTAGCTGGCAGCTTGGCGAAGATAGCCAGAGGAACAAAAGAGAAGCCGAAAGGGACCTGATGGAGTGTGGGCAGCGGCTCCCAATTCCCAGGCTGTGGGATCCCCGCACTCCATCATGGGCTGTGCCGGGTGCAACAAAGGGAACCGGGAGAGGGCAGAGCGAGGGCAGAGCTCCCGGGAAGGGAAGGTGGTAGCATGTTTTTAGAAATTATACGCGACAGTGGATTCCATCAAAATTACTAAATATTAGATTTGACTTGGGGAGAGCTCCTGAAGATCTAAGCTGCCCCCATGACGGAAGAAACCAAGCAAGACAAGACAGGTACCATGAATACTGGTCCTTCTCCATGGGAACAGCTCTGAGAATGATTGGGCCATGAAAACGTCTCCAGCCAGGACATAAGCCAAGCGCTTAACTTAACCCAAATCTTGCTGGGTTCAGAGTCTGCAGGACTTATCATGCCATTTTCTTTTTCAAATGGCATGGATAAAAATGGCTTTACAAGCTGGGCAGTGGTGGCACACGCCTGTAATCCCAGCATTCTGGGAGTCAGAGGCAGGCGGATTTCTGAGTTTGAAGCCAGCCTGGTCTACAGAGTGAGCTCCAGGACAGCCAGGGCTATACAGAGAAACCCTGTCTCGAAAAAACCAAATCCAAAAAAAAAAAAACCAAGAAAAAAAAATGGCATTACAGTTTGCCTACACAGTCCACATGATTATGAAGTCTGACACCTTTTCCCACTTGAACATGGAACAGAGAATCATCTTTAACAAATCTGTGCTACTACACATGCCATACGTGCATTAATGCAAAAATGTATCTTACCGTTGGGAGTGTACAAGTTTGCAGAATAAAAGGACCAGACACCAAAGAAGACAAGGTAGCCCAGGTGATTTAGCTTCGCAGACAGCCCCAACTGCATTTCCTCAAAAATCTGCATCCAGAAAAACTTCTATATGGCTAACTAGATAGTCCTGTTACACTGTAGCCTGCTACATTGTTCCAGCCAGGACTTCAGTTAAGCCCTACACAGAGATTGGACAATAAATGTTACAACTGGCTCTCTTAAGACTGGTCAATATCCCAATTTTCCTAGGGCTCCTAAAAGGGAATGTCACCCCTAGTAAACAGGAAGCAATTTTAAGAGAACTCAAAAATGGGGTGGATGGTGTTCAGTCATTCAGTGGGTGATGGATGTGGTGACCATCATTTAAGGTCAAGTCCTACCAAGTCAAGTTGTTAATGGTCTTGGTCAAAGAGGAAAGAAAGTATAAGAGGTTAGATTCAAAGATTTCTTTTTCTTTTTCTTTCCTCTATCCTACTTTCTCTCCTATCCAGTGCTGGGGGGAAAGGGGAAAGAGGTGAAAAAGAAAAAAGTGGGGATATAGGAAAATTAGGATAAAAGGGTAGATTATTGAATCTACTTTTAGACCAAAGAACATCAACAAGCTAAATAGTTTTACATTGGTATGGACTGTGTATATTGATACAAATTTAAGATGATTTTTGCTGCAACCTACCATATATCTGTTTCAACTTTTATATAAGGTATTGTACCTATGAAGCTCTTTTAAAATTGCAATGTAAAGTTTTAGTCCTCCTTGAAAGCTACTGTTTAGGATAATTAAGAAATGCAAGTTAGTAGTCAATCAAACTCATGGTCATGTTAGATACTAGTTTAGTTAATTACAGAAATATGTTTCCTAGTTTAGACAGAGAGTGAATAGTTAGAAACAAGGAATGTGTGCCTATTCAGACATAGTATAGATAGGTGGATGTTCTTCAAAAATGTCAGAGATTATGACATTTAAAATGTTTTAGTAACAAAAGCCCTTTTTGGCAGTGCGACATGCCTGCCCTAGCAGCACACCTGCCGTGTGGAACTTGCTTCTGTGACAAGCTGGCCACTGGGCAGGAAGTCGCCCTGCTTCGACTGCTAACGGTTCAAACTGGGCAACCAGGACACAGGGAAGCCAACTGTTGAGCTTACAAGGACAAGGTAGGCAAGTCCTTCAATAAAGTCCTGCCTCATAAAATGTCTGTCAGATATTCTGGGCCAGAAAGCAGCGACTCAGGGACTCTCCAGCTGTCCAGCAACCTCGGTCATTTCTGTAGTTTTGGAAACTGCTTGATCTGCCCTTCCTGTTTAACTCAGGAAATATTTATCCTCAGGGCTATGATGGGGTTGAAGACTAGATGATTATGGTCTCACAGTTAGGCTTACATTGTTTAGGGTTTAAGAAAATGTTTTAAAGTCTAAAGAGATATTTTGAAGTTGGTAATGCAAGTTATGATAGAAAGTGATTTAGGTACAGAGCTTTGGACTCACCAATAAAGGATGGTAGAGTACTTTCTCTAAAGTTGCCAAATACAAATACACTAGATATTGTGAATGTAATTCTTTTTTGTTGGGTTTTTTTGTTTGTTTGTTTTTTGAATTTGTTTTTTCCGAGACAGGGTTTCTCTGTATAGCCCTGGCTGTCCTGGAACTCACTCTGTAGACCAGGCTGGCCTCGAACTCAAAATTCCGACTGCCTCTGCCTCCCAGAGTGCTGGGATTACAGGCGTGCGCCACCACTGCCCGGCTGTGAATGTAATTCTTACCTGATGGTTTTCATAATTGGTCTTATTGTCTATAGTTTATTAATGTTAGAGAAAGAGTCTTTTATTGTCCTAAAAGGGGGAGATGTAGGAATAATCTCTTGTGTACTGTGTGGAAGTATCACCTATCAATAAACTTCTGATGGCCAATGAGCTGGGGCAGGATTAGAAGGTGGGACATCCAGGAGAGAGAGAAGAACTCTGGGAGATAGTCAGAGGCAGGAGCTTCGCCACCTAGACTCCGAGGAAACCAGATGTATGAAACTGAGAAGAAACCAGCCACGTAGCTCAGCCCGGGTTAGAATAAATAGTAAGTAAAGAGTTAGTTGGGGAGCCAGCAGAACTTATGGCCTAGGCAGTTTTAAAATAAATTTAAGTCTCTGAGTGGTTATTCAGGAACTGGGGTGTGGGTGCAAAAGCATATATAGGAGACCACAAAGCCTGCCTGCACAGTGACACACTTCCTCCATCAAGGCCACACCTCCCAATAGTACCTCTCCCCATGGGCCAAGAATTCACATACATTAATAATGATGATGATGATGGTGGTGATGATGATGATGATGGTGATGATGATGATGGTGATGATGATAGCCATACTTATTCAATTTCCCACACTGCCTGTAAGACCAACTGCCTCTGCTCAGCTCATCTGATCACCCAGTCTTTGGGGTTTCTTGTTGACTTGTTTAGTTGCCTCGCTGGCCTTGACCAAGTGATTCTGTGACTTCAGTGTTCTCAGTACCGTGGTTACACGTATCTTCCACCGTACATGGCTTCCACATTAATTATTTCCTTACAGAATTGGATGCTGTTGAGTCCTAGAGTCCCCAAGCAGACGGCTACAGTCAGGCCTGATGGAATGTGCTTAGAATCCCAGACTTGATGAAGCGAAGCTAAAGGTGGAGTCAAGGTTAACCAGAGCTGCGCAAAAGAACCTTACTTCAAAAGGGCTGCGGGTTGGAATCAGTTATATCTTTACACCAAATCTGTTTCAATCCAGCCTTTTCACAGGGAAAGGCCTGGGGTTTTGTTTTTGTTTTTATTTTTAAATACTTATAGAGTATTTCTAATGAGGTAATACTGGCAGAACTTGGGATACACTGCGGAGACAGAACCAGGGGAGTACCAAGGTGTGGTCTTGGAGACTGTCCAGAGAAGACCAGGTGGCGACAGCTTGAGTGTCACAGGAGCGGGAAAAGGTTTCTTACGGATGGGATGAGCTCGATTTGAGTTGAGAGAGAGGAATTCTCATGAGGGCTGACACATTCCTGGAAAACGTTCTGTTGTCATGTAGATCTCAGCGTGTCATCAGGAGGGAACTGCTGAAGCCAAAGTCACGGGCGTGTCATCCAAAGACCTCTACAGTGAGGTCCCAACTCACGTCTCCCAATCACCTCGCTCTGCGAGGATACACAGCGTCCACACTTTCCTTAAAGACATCCTTCCTAAGCACAGAGAGTCACAGTGGGCTTCTGAAAGCACAGCTCCCTGAGTTCCTCCATTTGTGTGTGTGCTAAGCACAGCTTTACACTATGATTCTGGGGTGGCTGTTTGATTCCAGACTCTTCCACCAGCCTGCCAGACCTATAAAGGGGGGAACTGCAGACTGCGTGCACATCCTCCCGACATTTAGCACTGTCCAATACGCCTTGCCCTCCGATTCCTTCCATACCCCGCCCTCACACTTTTCATTTGAAATGTTTGCTTTCCTGGGGACAATTCCATTATTCTTCCAAGGTCCCAAATGGCACATCTTTCCAGTGGAGTAGTTCCTCCTTTCTACATGTATGTCCCCATAGCCCTTTCTTCATACTGCCTTTTCTAGAAGGCTGAATCATGCAGTCAGTATTTACATGTCTTCTTTCAACCAAATAGAAGCTATATCTCAAGCTCTATCTTACATGTCTGCTGCTCATTGTTTTATATATACCATGTGTGAGTGTCTACACTTGAGGCAAATTCTCACCGTATTATAGTACAGGCTATGAACTGATTTCAAGTGACCCCTCGGTCTGACGCAAGGAATAGGGCCATCAAACAGAGCTCATGACTCTTGATTTTTAAAATCGTACTGGTTGTCAGGACTTTGCAGAGGCCACCCCCCCCCCCCTGAAATTCTCAACTCTGTGGCTTTGGAGAGCAACTGTGAGAGTCTTTGAAAGAAATGGGAACAAGAAGTAAAGTCATAAAGTGCAAGTTTAGGTAAATGATTGGCGTAATGTGGAAAGGCTTAGTGGCCACCCATGGGTGGAGCTGTTTTGGCAGGATGATGACGCTAAAGTTTGTGGTCTAGGAGTCTCAGAGGATATGGAAAGGGGGAGAGAGTGGCTCCATGCTCGGGGATGGGGTGGGGTCAGTGGGGTGTTGAATAAAGACCAAACTAAGCGACCTTGTCGCTAAGATCTCAGCTAGCAAAGCTTTACTCGATCGACTAATACACACCATGCTTTGTCAGAATTATGTGCAGAATCGGAAGAGACACACAGCTTTGAGCCTAGATATGTTTTGGGAATTGCTGTAGTACGGTGGTTGGCGGCTGACTGGATTTCAGCACCTACCAAAGCTCCTGAGTGAACTTCATTGGATGTTCGTGGAGTGAAAGGACACAAGGCTCAGAAATTTCAGGCATCAGGGCAGGGCTTTGGGAAGTTCATGAAGGCCAGACCTCCTTTCCTTCTGCAGGAATCCCTGGGGACGGACCTCATCTTGTGGGTCTAGGCGGGCTTTGTGTTGGGGGTGCAGCAGCGCCTTCGGGGAGTCCAGCAGAGGTGCTAGCACCGTGAGGACCGGCGGCCGGGGAGGCGGCGTGGGCAGAGGCTCGGCGGGGCGGGGCCGGGCTGCGCCCAGGTCTTAGTCGACGGGGAGAGGGTGAGGGAGCCCAGAGCCTTTCGGAGCCGCCAAGCTGGAGCTGGAACTGGAGCTCCCCGGGGCCGTGGCCCCGACGACCGGGCAGCGGCTCCTGCAGGACGCCGAGGTCCCAGCGACGCGCAGCGAGCGGGAGGCGGCCGGGCGCGGCGGCAGAAGCCGGGGCGTGCTGCTCTGGCTCACCACGCTGGTCCTGTACGCCTCCTTCGTGGGGCTGGTGAGAGCCGAGGCTGCCCCCTCCCCGGCTGGGACAGGAGGCTCCGTAGGGAACCAGCCCTCCCCAGCTGCAAACCTGCTCCCCCAGCCCAGAGGGAGCCCGGGTGCATTCATCTCCCTGGGTCTCCGGCTCCCCACTTAGAAAATAGACACGGTTCTCATCTTGGAGGTTCTTTTTTTCCACTCAAACGGATTATGTTAACGTGTTTTCCAAGGTCTTTAAACTTTCATTGTCACCTGGGTGCGGTGGGCGGAGGTACAGGAAGGGGAGCCGGAGCCTTCACCTGCTCGCCTCCACAACCATTCCCCTGCAGGTGCTAGGGAACCTTCGGTGAGTGCAAGTCTTAAGTCCTGCGAGGCAGTAGGTTGGAACCTGTAGTCAGTCTTCATTCCTTGAACCTGGTGCTTGCTGCGGGCCTGTCCACACTGTAGTCCTTAGTCCTGGGTTCCTGCTGCTAAGATAGGGAGGACGCTTGGTTTGGGGCAGACCAATGCATTATAATCAATTACTCTTGAAATACAGATGACTTAGAAATTTTCCCAAAGGACCCAGTTCTCGCTAACACATTCTTGTTACAGGCAACATTTTATTGATAGAGCTTTTTTTTTTATATGTATATGTAAGTATATTCTAAAAAAGTCTTCTAGTCAATACTCCTGCCTGGTGGCTTTGGACTTTCCTTAAAGAAGCCTATATATTTAGAAATATTCAGATAGTTGATTTCCAGAATATTATGTGTAGTTCAGAGAAAGAAAACCATGTGTGCCAGAAGTACTGCTTTTTAAAAACATAACCAACATAATAAGTTGATGTTTGAGAATTTAATTTTGACATCTAAATTCCAACATCAGTTCTAAATGGAGTATATTTAAAATGAAAATATTTTGAAAATAAATTTGATGTATCTTAACTATAAATGCAGGTAAATCTTTTAAGGTGTTTTTCCAGATCTAAAAATGAATTGCAACCAAAGGCAAACAAATACATTTTAAAAGTTGAGTAGAAGAAAACTCACAGGAGCAGATGACTCTAATAGTAAAGGGTTGTATGGTTTCCAGTTTGAACAAAGGAAGCCCCTACATTACACTATAATTCTTCTCCCATTTTCTATAAAGAAAAAAGGCAACCATTTAAATAAACATAATTTTAATGGCTGTAAGTTCGCAGCTCTTCTCTTTTTAAATTTCAGGGAATAAGCATTGCTATCCTCGGGCCTACATTCCAAGATTTGGCAAGAAATGTGAACCGCAACATCAGCAGTCTCTCTATCATTTTCGTGGGCCGCGCCTCCGGCTTTGTATGTGGTACCATGGTCGGTGGGGTTCTCCTTGACCATATGAATCATTTTTTACTGTTGGGTAAGCAAACACTGCTTCTCGGTTTCTTTTCAATGAACTTCCGATTTACTCTAAATAGTAAAGGCATAGACTGCACAACGGTGGGCAGTGGAAACAGCTGCGCGTGCGCTCCGGTGCAGCTGGGCTTCCGTAGCCTTTGCTGGAGGGAAACTGTTCTGGACCCTCTAGAAACTTGATTAGCTCTAGCTTGGGTGTGAGTGTTGGCAACCCTGAGCAGAGCTGACCTTTGCTTTGATATAGGCTCCACTGGAGGCACACGCACTGGCTGCCCGCGATGGGGGCGGGGCTTCTGGGGCCACCAGGGTCAGAATGAGTTCCTGGGACCTGGCCAGGTTCTGTGGACTTGGACTTGGAGATGAAGGGACAGGGGAAGGTAGGGAAGTGATATAGGCTGCACTTCTGTCCTGCTGCCCTTGTCAGAGCTGAGCACAGACTAAGTTCCTTGGCTCTTGACCCTGGAGAAGAGGGCAGAGCTGTCAGCATGCCATTTTCAATTGGCAAGATTAAAAGGCCATCTAGATTACTGTACTAAAACATCTTTGGAGGCAAGGTTTTTATTTATTGCTGATACATAAGTATCATTATTACTTCCAAAGTGCGTTGAAAGACTTTTTTTTTCTGTACTTCATTTTCTTTTATCCCACAAATGAATTTATTTGGTAAAGGTTTCCTATAATCAGTTATAAAGATTGAGTTGTACTTGTGCATTTTTACATTGTTACCTTGTAAAAAAAAATTCATCTTTGAATGAATACTTTTTAGACCTACTCAAACACTATAAAATTTATCTTTTGTTACAATTTCTAATTTGATCATTAGCAACGACAGAATTGGATTCAAGTCACAGTAATTTACATTTTATGGGCCACAAATATTACACAAGCTTTAGATTAAACCACCACGTATATATAGCCACTGCGTCTCTCATGTACTCAGGCTCAAACATTTTCCTTGTTGTGATTTGGTTTTACCTTTTTCTCTTTTTGTTTTGGAGACAAGCTCTCACTATGTAGCCCAGCTGGCCTGAAGCTCTCTATGTAGATGGTGTGGGCCTCAACTCATAGGGCTCTACCTATCTGTCCCCTAAGTGCTGTGAGGAACAAGGCTCACCACGAGGCCCAGCCCAAGACCAATCAGCTTTAATTCAGTGTTAGTTTTCATTTTTAGAATTTCTTATGATGTCCCTTTGACTTCGGACCTTCGCTTGTTTTCCAGCTGGCTTTATTCTTTTTCCTCAGGTGTGTCAATGTTGGCTACCACAGTTGGGCTTTATCTCATTCCGTTGTGCAAGAAGGCATTTTTACTGATTATCATGATGGCTGTGTTTGGTGCTTCAGTTGGTGTTGTGGATACAGGTTAGTGAATCCTTCAGCGTCATCTCCAGGATCAGGGACAGTACTATGAGGAAAAGTAAAGTATATGAAATTAGAGTGCCACTTGAAAACAGCATGGACTCACACGTCAGTACCTTTCAGCACCTCATAATCACACCTCAGTACCTCAGAATCACACCTTAATACCTCAGCATCACACCTCAGCATCACACCTGAGTACCTCAGAATCACACCTCAGCACCTCAGCATCACACCTCAGCATCACACCTGAGTACCTCAGAATCACACCTCAGCACCTCAGAATCACACCTCAGCATCACACCTTAGAATCACACCTCAATACCTCAGCATCACACCTCAACATCACACCTCAGCATCACACGTGAGCACCTCAGAATCACACCTCAGCACCTCAGAATCACACCTCAGCAACTCAGAATCATACCTCAGAATTACACCTGAGCACCTCAGAATCACACCTCAGCACTTCAGCACCACACCTCACCTCCTCAGAATCACACCTCAGCACTTCAGCACCACACCTCACCTCCTCAGAATCACACCTCAGCACTTCAGAATCACACCTGAGCACCTCAGAATCCTACCTCAGCACTATTTCTCCTTGCCAATTAGGGCACCGGTTGTCAAACACCTAACTATGAAGGGCATTTGGAGGATTTTGCTTTATGAGAGACTGCTGGGTTGGTCAAGCATGGAACGACTCTCTTCTTGAGGGAAATTATTATGCAAATGGGCAAGCTTTCCTTTAGGAGTAGAGTTTGACCTCTTTAGTGTAAGAGAAAATAGTGACTTGATAGGGTGAACATGGTGTATTAGTTACTTTGTAATTGATGTGATAAAACAGTAGGAAGAAAGTAACCTGGAGGAGAAAGTTTGTTTGGACTTAGGGTTCCAGAGGGGTGGAGTCCATGATAAGGGAGTAAAGGCACGATGGCAGGAGCAGGAACTTGAGGGCTCACTTCTTGATCGACAAGCACAAAGCAGAGAGAGCAGTTAGAAATGGCTGAAGGCTTTCACATTCTCAGAGCCTGCCCCTAGTAGCACACTTCCTCCAGCAAGGACACTTCTTTTTTTTTTTCATGTTTATTAAAATATTATATTGTTTTATTTATTTTGATTTTATATTCAATCAAGACTCAAGAGTGACTCAAGAGTGATCTGACAAAAATCAGAAATACCCTTGACAATTACACTCCTTGTTTCTGTTATAAAAGTTTTTTGAAAGTTTCATTCATTTACACAAAGTATATTCATTATAACCATCCACGAGTCCCTCCCTCCAGCTCACCCTACTGCCCCCTACCATCCCTCTCTCCCTTCCTCCCAACCTCATGTCCTTATTTTATTGTTAGTCAGTCCCGTGTCTAATTAGAGCTGCCCATTAGTGCATGGATCTGTTGCCTTTAACAGGGGCTTAAGCAGCCCAGCAGCAGCAGATCCCTACAACTGAATGAGTCTCTCTCTCTCCCTTAGCAGCTACCAGCTACCAACAGCTCTCTGACAGGGAGGGGCTGAAGCCTCAGGGGCCTCTTCCCCACCCACGCTGGAATTTTCACTGGTTTGGTCTGGAGCAGATCCTGTGTGTATAACAATGCATGTGTCCACTGGGTCAAGGCTAGAAGCCATTATTGCACAGAACCCCCCTCCCTCTGCCATTTCTTACATTCTTTATAACGCCTCTTCTCTGAGGCCATCAGAGCCATGATGGTGGGAAGCTGATGGTGATGACCAGTCTACACCTGGGCCTTCAGTGTCATTTATACTCAGGACTTTGCTGAGTGAAGTAGACATCTTGTTTCTACACCTGGTCCTGCAGTCTCAAACAGATGCTGTTATTTTTAACCACCTCCTCTTGGCCATCCTTCTGCATCCCCTTTGCCTTCAGCAAAATCCTCATCCGGAAGGAATTTCTTATATTCCACATGCATTCTCTTCCCCTCTTCATTGTGAAGTTCAACATCACACTGGTAGTTCAGAGGAGTCCTCCTCATCGGCATATCCAGAAACAATGTTTAACAGTCTCCGAGTGTCCCTATAACCAGCTAAGTAGGTCATGGAAATAACCATAACATCAGGAAGCCTACACTATAGGTTTTAGGAGTTTGATCTCTGCTAAATGTACAGCAAATTTATGGCAAGGACACTTCCCAAATGAAGAAAACAGTGCCACAAACTGAGGCCCTGTAGAGACTATGGAGGACAGGCTCAGCTAACCCACCTCACAGGAGCAGGATTATTCTATGCCTACAGAAGCAGCCATTCAGCTTAAAATACACCCCCAGATTCTGGGCTTAGAGAACCTGTGTGGGTACAACATTCTTGTCTTTTTTCTTGTTTTTTTTTTTTTTTCCTCAGTGATTCATCTTATCATTGAAGACCTCCGAAGTTACATGTAGAACTTTATTTATCCTAATCCCAGCTTTCTATACCCACCTTTTCTTGCTGTACGGGAAGAAAAGATATTTGATAGATCATGGAAATAGTGTACACTTCTAGAGTCATTTGAATGTAAACTGCAATGTAGGACTACATACCTGTCTCAAAAATATCTGGGTTTTTTTGAAGATAGTCAAATACTAGATGCTCCTGGCTTTTCACATTGTGGGTGTTGAAACTGTGCAGTTCATAGTTCTAAAAAAAATTTTTTTGTAACAAATATGACAGAATTCCAGGGCAATCTGGCTGGCATCTAGGTGTTTAGTATCTAGTTTAGACATAGGTAAAAAATTACTTCAATTGGAATTATCTCCCAGTTGAAATACTGAAGCTTTGGTAGTTTTCTCACCTTAGATAACATTTTGCTTAGCATTACACATATATTTACACATGGATGCCGGGATATGGTTCAGTTAGGCAGAGTATTTGTCTACAAAATACTGGGCTCAGTCCCTGTCACCGCATAGACTGAGTGGGACATTCTTGTAATCCCAGTACTTAAATGATTCTGATGGGAGTATCAAAAATCCAAGATTATCTTTTTTGACATCATAGCAAGTTCATGGCCAGGATAGCATATATGAGGGCTCTCTCAAAAATTACAAATAAATTTATCAGTGTTTTGCTGTTCTATTGCTGTGAAGAGATACTATGACTAAGGCAACTTATAGAAGACAGCGTTTAATAGGAGTTTGCTTATAGGTTCGCAGTATTAGTCCCTCCCTAAGCATCATGGGAGTGAGCAGGGCAGCTCAGTGTCGGGCTCACAGGCACTGGGACAGCTGCTGAGAGCTTTACATTCTAATCCCTAGAGAGAGAGAGAAGGGAGAGGGGGAGAGGGATGGGGGAGCCTGAGAGGGAGTGGGTCTGGGCCTAGTGTCAGCTTTTTGAAACCTCAAAGCCCTCCACCCATGACACACCTCCTCCAACAAGGCCACACCTCCTCATTCTTCCCACACAGTTCCACCACCTGTAGACTAAGCTAATATTACCTATTGAGGTCATTCTCAGTCACGCCACAATTAATATTACTCCCCAGTGAGATTACCACTATAATAAATAGTTTCTACTGTATCTGACTTGAGTGATGGCTTAGTAACTTGTAAATTCCATGTATGATGATGAGATGTAACACATTCCTCTGGTGATGGTTGGTTACAGCTCCTTAATTAGAGTGGTTCTGGTAGAAACTTAAAATGTCATAAAACTCCTACACCCTAATATAGACACTAATAAAATGGTCCTACTAAGTGACTGTCAGATTATTTCTTTAACTTGTAGGTGGGAACGTCCTCATCTTGGCTCTTTGGGGGGACAAAGGAGCCCCACATATGCAGGCCTTGCACTTCAGTTTCGCCTTGGGTGCCTTCCTGGCTCCCCTGCTGGCTAAATTGGCCTGGGGCACCACAGCATCCGCTCAGAACCACACCGAGTCTGACTTTGACCCTCTAATGCTGAACCGATCCTCCCAAGCCTCCTCAGACTCTTTGTTCGCGGTACCCGAGGACATGAATTTGCTGTGGGCATACGCTTCCATCGGCACCTATGTCTTAGTCGTTTCTGTCTTTCTGTTTGGTCTGTTTTGTAAGAAACATTCAAGGCAGAAAAAGTCCTCAGCATCTGCTCAGGGAGCTCGAAGGGCTAAATATCACAGGGCCCTACTATGCCTCCTCTTCCTGTTCTTCTTCTTCTATGTGGGAGCTGAGGTGACCTACGGCTCTTACGTGTTCTCCTTCGCCACCACCCACGTTGGCATGGAAGAGAGCGAGGCAGCTGGCTTGAACTCCATCTTCTGGGGAACCTTTGCAGCCTGCAGGGGCCTGGCCATCATCTTTGCGACATTCCTACAGCCTGGAACCATGATTGTGTTGAGCAACATTGGCAACTTGACTTCATGTTTATTTCTGGTTCTTTTTGACAAGAACTCTCTCTGCCTCTGGATCGCGACTTCCGTGTATGGAGCCTCAATGGCGACCACGTTTCCCAGTGGAGTTTCCTGGATTGAGCAGTATACCACCTTAACTGGGAAATCCACAGCATTCTTTGTAATTGGCGCTTCCCTGGGAGAAATGGCCATTCCTGCAGTGATTGGAATTCTTCAGGGATACTACCCAGATCTGCCAGTAGTTCTGTACATATGTCTGAGCTCAGCCATATTCACGACTGTTTTATTTCCTGTGATGTATAAATTAGCCACCTTACCCCTGCAGCGCCAGCGCAAAGGAAGGAAGAGTGAGAACTAGAAAGGTTTGCTCTCCAGCTCTGAGCAACATAAACGGAACATGGAGGAAAGTGGGATGGAATGGATTTTGAAGTTGTTGAAATGAAGAATACAAGGCATTCTGTAACAGAGAACTCTAGAAATATTCTGATTTGATATAGCCTGCAGCCAAAACCTCTAAAGCAATTCCCAAATGCCTCTGTGTTTGATCCCTCTCCAGTTAATAGAGGCCACTCCCTTGTGATACACCAGGAGAAAATAGACAAACATTTGGAGAAGACAAATTGTTTAGTAAATGCACAGTTGCTACTCTCGAGGGAGTCAGGCCACGTGGGGCCATACCAGATTATCAGCGATAATGTCTAGAGATCCAAGTGTCCACATAGAACCACTGAAATGTTTTCACATGTTCTAGAATCTCCAGAGTCTCCTTTAATGTCCCAGGTTGTAAGGAGCATGTTCAAACTGCCTTTTACACATGTAAAACCAGCTTAGTCAGAATCCCTACTACACCTAAGGCTGTACCTGATAACCAGAACCGAGTGACCTCACTCAAGACCGTCAGACACAGTCCTAGGACCCCATGGCGCCCACCAGACAGTATATAAGCAGACACTAAGGGCAATGCTCCTTCTGCACATCAGGACAGATGTCACCTTGATTTTTCCCTGTGGCTGGAGAGTCTCCCCCGAGGATGCTGACCCTCAAATCCTCTGATTTGACTACTGTTAGAGACTGGGCCTGACCTTCAGCTAAGATACACTGCACAGGTGAGCATCCTCGGGGAGATAGGACTAGGACCAGATAAGAACCCAGTGTGTGAACACTGTGTGAAGACCCTCAGTGTCATAAAATATAACTTTTGTTTTACTAACTATGCCTTTTGCTTATGTCACATGTGTTCTCATACGGTAGGATTTTGTAATGAGATTCCTGTTTGGAGATATATTACTTTGTGGAAAAAGATATTTGTATTTGAGAAGCCGGGTAGTGCACCCACAGGAAGGCACCATGGATATGTAGAAGACATAGTCCTTTGCTAAGTAGATGACCAGACATCCATATTTTGTTTGTTGAGGCAAGGTTTTGCTATATAGCCCTGGCTGTCCTGGAACTCAGAGATACCCCTGCCTCTGCCTCCTGAGTTCTGGGATTAAAGAAATGGGCCACAACAACAGGCTATGGAGAGAGTAATTTTGATGCAGGAGAAACTTGCAGTAAAACTGATGCTATAAAAGATTTACTTAAAAAGTTGCTTAGGAAATATTAAGTTATATGGAGTAGAGTTTAGTTAAAGGGGCATTACCTCCAGGATGACTGGACCATCAGTATACTCACCAGGTGTGTTAGAAACTGTGAAAAAGAAAATTTTGTTCCATAATTGAAGTTTAGGTTTGCTGAGGAAGTTTCTGCTATTCAACAAGACTAACCTCCTGTTAGGCTTTATCCACTCAGTGGCCTTACAACCAGTCTGTGGATACATTTCCATATCAAAGAACATGCCTTTAAGAGGTAGCTCTGGTGGGCAGAGCAGAGTTACAACCATCATTGGGTCCTGGTCTGCCTTAACTCTTCTGTGCTCTTAACAGGAAAAATGTAATTTTGCGAGGAGGGCAAGATGGGCCTGGGTAACAACTATGTGAAAAGAACAACACTGGTGTACTCAAGAAACAATTCTAATAATATCTTTGTTGTATAAATCTCCCATGTGACCAAGTCTTCAGACTTGCAGACTCCTGTGTCTATTCAAATTGTCTGGCATGTTACCTGGGGCCTGGACCTGAAAGAGACTTAAGGATGACAGCACTTGTGCAAAGAATAAGCCCACAGTGTGTGTGTGTGTGTATAAGCGAGTAAGAGCTTCAACTGGAGGCCTGCTCTTCTTTAGGCATTAGCCACAGCCAGTCTCATGGGTTTTGAATGTTTGTAAAGAGCGTTTCCTTTACTAATCTCTTACATATACACAGTGATTTCTCACTGGGTAGGCATATTATTTCCATAACAGTTTCATGGAAGAGTATTTGGAAACGAGGAAGTATTTTTGAATTCTTTACCTTACCCATAGTGTTGGGTTAAAGAATACTAAAGACTTGTTTGGTTTTATATTTTATGGTTATATATTTTATGTATAGTATGGTGGCTTGAATATGCTTGGCCCAGGGAGTTGCATTATTAGGAGGTGTGGCCTTGCTGGAGGAAGTATATCACTGTGTGGGTGGGCTTTGAGACCCTCATCCTAGCGACCTGACGACAGTCTGCTCCTGGCTTCCTTTGGGTGAAGATGTAGAACTCTCAGCTCCTCCAGTGCCATGCCTGCCCGGATGCTGTCATGTTTCCTGGTTTGATGATAATGGACTAAACCTCTAAACCTGTAAGCCAGCCCCAGTTAAATGTTGTCCTTTATATGAGTTGCCTTGGTCATGGTGTCTGTTCACAGCAGTAAAATCCAAACTAAGACTGATGCATTTTACAAAATGAGGTACGATGCAGCAGGAGTGGGGTGTGCCTTAGCAGGCCCACGCTGAGGCACCCTCCCCCATGGAGAATCAGTCACAGGACAGGCCTAGTATAAAAGGATGTTTATTTGGGATCTGGGAAGAGGTTATGGAGAAGGGAGTAAAGGCAGAGAAAGAGAGGGGACAGAGAAGGACAGAGAGAGAGAGGAGAGAGAAAGAAGAAGCCGGCCAGGAACATGTGGGAGAGAGGAAGATGGGGGTGGGGGGAAGAGAGAGACAGAGAGACAGTGAGACAGAGAGAGACAGAGAGAGAGAGGGAGGGAGGGAGAGGGGGAGAGAGAGAGAGGAGAGAGAGAGAGAGAGAGAGAGAGAGAGAGGGAGGGAGGGAGGGAGGGAGGGAGGGAGGGAGGGAGGGAGAGGGCGAGCGCTTTCGTAAGTGAGGCAGGCCCTGTCCTGGCTGTTGCTAGGTAACTGCGGGCAGACCCTGGAGGGAATGCTCACAGACACAGGGACTACTTTTCTTCAAGATGCAACTCTGCTTTCTAGATCCCCCCAGATGCACCATGGGCCTCTTTTATGTCATCTCCTTATCCTTCATGAAGAAATGAAAGTGAGATGATTCTCAAAGCAAGAAACCTGCAGGGTTCAGAGTTTGTGTGAGATATCTGATAGAACGCCCGCCCCCCTTCACTTGAGAATTTAAAATGTTTTAAGAATGTGCTACTATGGACATATACTCATACTTTAATACTTCATTTGAATAATTAGATGAAAAGCCACTTTTATTGCGGCATTTTGTTACTATTATTGTCCTTTTTTGTTTTGGTTTGAGACGTCTTGCTGTGAATCATAGGCTAGCCTGGAACTGGTGATCCTCCTGCCTCAGCACCTGCACTTCCATGTCAGTTTAGTGCTGTATGTGATCCATCTTAAAATATAACTTCTCTATACTTTAGCATCTCTTGGAACAGGCCTTATATGAAATATATTTGTCTTCCATGCAAATATGTAGTATACTTCATAATTAGTGTCTTAGTTATTGAAATATAGTGATCCTTTGGATTATGGAAATTATACTATTTTACAGTTAATTTTAAAAGCTATGGTATTCTCGCTGTGACATCCAAGCTGCTTTCAAATACCTGGGCCCAAGGGATTCTTTCTCAGTATCCTGAGTATGGTACTTAGAGAAAGCCCAGCCCAGTGCCTGAAGTTACTACAGAGGCTTTAGTCAGGGCATAGCTGGCACTGGGCCTGTCGTATTCTCAGTGAGGGCAATAGTCACGTTATAAACACTATTAAACTAGGTAACTTTAATTATTTTAACTTACAGTGAATCAGTCCTCCCAGGAGTTGACATGCCTGTGCAGCCCCTGGGCCTCTCTCTGAACTTGAACACCTAGGAGTTCAGTGTGCAGAGGGAAGGGTGTTTGTAGCCAAGGGTCAGGGGTCACAAAGGCTGTTTCCTAGAAGTATGGGTAGGCTGGCCTGTGCTACCCTTAGAGAACGTCTAAAGTTAGCATAAGATTGTATTTTTCTACATTTTTGCTGAATGACGTTGAATGTCTACCGTATTACAGTATGTTTTACCTGACTTCTCTAAATTTGCTTTCGGTACTAGTACTTTAAGTGACCTAGCTCTGCCCACTCCCCCTTACGGCAGTCACTGCGTCATCTTAGTGATGTAACAGCTTTGCAGTGGCATGGCGGATTAAGTAGAGACTGCGGTTAGTTGTTCATGCTGTGTTTTTCCCTTAGGCAGATATAACAAATGACCTCTGACTCCCTTTCTGCCCTTTCTGAAGCTCTCAGGCCTCAGGCAGCTGCTGTGAAGCTGATAAACAGGGAGTCCACCTTTTAACCTCTACTCATGGAGGCCGAGGACAGAGCCCCGGGAGATAAGCATGGTGACGAGAATGTGGCATACATTTCAAAACCTGCAGTGGATCCCACCAACCTAAGAGGAGTGGCTGTTGCCTAGGGTTCCGAGCTCTAGATGGCGGAGTTGCTGGGTCAAGATGGTCCTCCTTTTGGGAGTCTCCGAGGGCATTTGCTCCCTTTCTCCCATGGCCAGTGCACACAGCACACACCATGTATGAAACAAACATCTGTGGCTGCAATCCAGTTATAGCTAGGTTTCTCCACTCACTCCATTGCCATAAGGTCATTTTCTTCATGTCTGTAGAGTACCAGCTTTTCTTTTTCCAATACTGGAGATTAAGTCCAGAGCCGTGTACATTCTAGACAAGTGCTCTACCGTGGAGCTATGTCTCTAGCCCAAGCAGCACGGATTCTGCATCTTCGGCTGGTGTGCATCCAGGGAAGGGCCACACTGACACACAGACAGACACTTGTTTTAGTCAGGGTTTTTATTCCTGCACAAACATCATGACCAAGAAGCAAGTCAGGGAGGAAAGGGTTTATTCAGCTTACACTTCTACATTGCTGTTCATCACTAAAGGAAGTCAGGACTGGAACTCAAGCAGGTCAGGAAGCAGGAGCTGATGCAGAGGCCATGGAGGGATGTTCCTTACTGGCTTGCTTCCCCTGGCTTGCTCAGCCTGCTCTCTTCAGCCCAGGGATGGCACCACCCACAAGGGACCCTCCCCCCTTGATAACTAATTGAGAAAATGCCCCACAGCTGGATCTCATGGAGGCACTTCCCCAACTGAAGCTCCTTTCTCTGTGATAACTCCAGCCTGTGTCAAGATGACATAACAAAGACAGCCAATACAGGCACTATTCTGATGGAGTTTCCTCACTGCCATCCTGTCACAAACGTTCCCGAGAAGATGGACATATTCCTTGTCTGTGCTGGCCTGTAATGCTACAAGCTACATTGGGTCTGAGTTTAGCTCTTAAAATATGACCTACATTCATCTACCTCCCAGGACAACTTGAGGGTTCTATCAATGAGAGGGTGTCCTTAACACAGTTTCTCATTCATACTGATTCAATAACTTTTTATTATTTTAAATAATTTTCAAATTTTATTAATTATATGGCGTGTATGATAGCAAAGACATTCATAATTTAACACACACGGCTTTATTGGCTACTGGCCGCTGTGCTGGAGGTCTAGCTAGCTATCAACAATCGAGTTATCGCATACAGAGAGAGGTGTTGCCAGGATGCGTTCATTTCTCATTCCTCTGGAAACTAACATGAACTAGCAGAAATATTGTGTAACTGCTTTATTAAATTGCTACCACCTTTGAGAACGGCCTAGACTCTGGGGCTGGAAAGACAGCTCAGTTAGGAGCACTGAGTGCTCTTTCAGAGGACCTGGGTTCAATTCCCGGTACCCATGTGGCAGCTCCCAATGTCTGTAACTCCGATCTGAAACCCTCACACAGACATTCAGGTGGGTAAAGCACCAATGCACATTAAATAAAAAGAAATTATTTTTAAAAGGGGGAGGCCTAGACTCAAAAGGTCATCTCTGTAGACACGAGAGCTATCAAGGGTGCGTATGAAATTGCAGTTGGTTAAGACGAGGCTTCCAACTCCTTTCCCTAAATGTACCACAGCCAGTCAGCGTTTGGGCAGGGCTGAACATGAGTCAAATGTTTTGACTCTTGACAACTTCCTCAAGGATAAAGTGCATGCCCTCCGCTTTCTCCCTCACATTAGTCCACCTCCCATAACCCTCGGTTACCAGAAGACAGGTTTCAGCAGTTCCCGTCTAGTCTTACTCTTAGGCTCCAATGTTTTCTGTTGTCTTTCACTTTTAACTTCAGAATTCACTTAGGATCTGGTCTCTGAAATGTATTGACATGTTGTGGGCTATCTGGAGTGTTTGGTTGATACTTAATACACAGCCTGGAGAAAGATTTCGGAGTCATCATGAGACAAACAGCTTGAAGGTTAGCCTTCCTTCGGAAGCTTCCTTCAGAGCATAAGGTGAACAATTACCTTTTCCCAACAGTCTGACTGTCATGTCCTTCTCACGAGGACAAGGGTATAAAGGTGTAAGTGGCAGTGGATGCATAAACCTCTAAGCAAAGCTCCAGGGCTTCAGAACAGCAGCTTGAACTGTACCATGAAACGTATGAGTGGCTTCCTTAATCTATTAACCTACTTGTGAGTTCATTACAATAAAGTTATTTTATTTAATAAATTAAATGGTATAAGGCACTTTGGTTTTTTTGGGGTTTTTTTTGTTTTGTTTTGTTTATTTATTTATTTATTTATTTATTTTTTGAGACAGGGTTTCTCTGTATAGCCCTGGCTGTCCTGGAACTTACTCTGTAGATCAGGCTGGCCTCGAACTCAGAAATCTGCCTGCCTCTGCCTCCCAGAGTGCTGGGATCACAGGTGTGCGCCACCACCACCTGGCTAAGGCACTTTGTTTTTAATGATAAGAAAACATCTATATCACATAAATATATTTACCCACTTTCATATTAGCAGCTCAGCGACAATATGGACATTCACACTGCTGTACGCCCAACCACTAGAACCAACACAAAAAACTCATCTTGTAAAACTAAGTGAGTACCCCATTCCACACACCTGTGCTCCCGCTGACGTCCGCCACTCTAAATCCTCTGCCTGTGATTTGAGTCAGTACCTTATGCGGGCAGGATGGTATCAACCCTGCCATGTGTATTAGCTTCCTTCACATGCCTATGACTCATCAAGGCCGTAACAATGCCAGCTCTGCTCCCTGTGCTCAGCCCGGCTACTTCTGGAGGTGGACCCTTGAGTTGCTCCTTTTTTTTTTTTTTTTTTTTTCTTTTTACTATGAATAATGTCACTGGGAATCATTTCAAGAATGGTTTTCAAATCTTTGAGGATAACTAGAGTTTTACCAGAGTGAGATGTGGATATGACAACTGTATTTTTAATATTTTGATATTCTTTTAGCTTTACTATGTGGACTTAGTCCTAATCCTATTTATCTGACAGAGACCAGATATAGGAAGAGGACACAGAAACACACTTCTCCAAGTGTTGTTTCAAACCTGCATGGTATGCTGGTGCAATGGTGGGAGTAACCAACCACTCTCTGTTGGGTTTAAGGCCCACACCATGAGATGGAGCCCATGCCTGCCACTATTTGGGTGGCCAAGAACATGAGACTAGATAGACCATGGACCTAGGGGAAAACCAAACACTATTGCTCTGCTAAAGGGATGTAGCAATAAAATGACACCTAACGACATTCTGCTATCCCTGCAGATCAGGGTCTCACTCAGCCCTCGCCAGAGACGCTTCCTCTCTGGAGGGATACAGGGACTGCAGAGACCCACTGCTGCATCGTGTACGGAGAGTGAGAGAGCTTGGAACACACAGTCCTAAATGGGACACCGTCAACAAACTACCCCCTCCAGGACTCGGAGCTACGTAGAAAATGAGGCAGAAAGGTTGTGAGAGACATGAGACTGGAAGACGCCAGGGAATCAGTGGCTCCTACAGACAACCAGACTGATGTGCATATGAACTCACAGAGACCAGGGCAGCGAGCACAGGTCCAAGACACACTGGGTCCAAGCACTGGGAGAGGTGCACACATGCCTCCATCCACAACGCAGAAGCTATCTCCAGCTGCCAATCACTTGTAAAGGAAACATTATTTTCCTCCAATGGAGTCTTAATTGGTGTATTAAGAGAACATTAATGGAATTTTTGGAGATTTTTGTCTTCTAATGCTTTGGGCATTTTTTTAAACTTACTGGTCTTTTGCTGATAAATTATGGTTTCAGATTTTATGTTCTCATGGGTTTTGTGTGTGTGCATGTGTCTCAGCATGTGTGTGGGATATGTGTTTCTTGTACATTTTTCTTTATTATTTATTATGTTTTTTGTTTTTGTTTTGGTTTGGATAGCTGTTTCCTAAAGAGACAGAGAAAGTGTGGAGTTGGATAGGTGAGGAGGATCTCAGAGGATGCCCTGATCAGAAAATACTTTAAATTTAAGAGTATTGTTTCAAAGCCGGGTGGTGGTGGCGCATGCCTTTAATCCCAGCACTTGGGAGGCGGATTTCTGAGTTCGAGGCCAGCCTGGTCTACAGAGTGAGTTCCAGGACAGCCAGGGCTATACAGAGAAACTCTGTCTTGAAAAAACAAAAACAAAAAACCCCCAAAAAACAAAAACAAAAAAGAGAGTATTGTTTCAAATTGTAGATAGGTGTCTGGCCTGTGATTATTGGTCTCACCCATGTAGTGTGAGAATGAACTCAGAAAGTGTGCAAAACTGTGTTTGTAGTTTGCTGTGTATTTTAAGCAACCGTTTTGAGAGCTGACCACCTGCTAGGTACTTCAGACTTAATGAACTTCCACTCTTATCCTATCCTTGGAGTACTATTTACCACTGTGTGTGCTAGGATTTGAGATGAGAAGGAAATGTTAGGAAACGGGGTCTCCGTGTGTAAGGCAGGCACTGGAGGTGAGCCTCTGAAGGATGCTTCTTGTCTGTGTCTGTCCCAGTGTCTGTTTCCTGGCTTTCAGGAGGCAAATGGCTCTGCCTCACCAAGCCCTTCTGTCTTCATGATGCCCCTCTTCACCACAGGCCCCGGAACAACAGAGCTAGCTGAGCATCAGGTGACACCTGGGTAGGGTGAGCCTGGATCCTTCTCTTATGTGGTAAGCAGTTTCTCTTGAACTTTGGGCGGCGTGGTCAAAGTGCTGCCTACTCGGGGCTTGGTCTTATGATTCTGTTAAGTGAGCAGTGCTGTGTCATATGAGCCATTTTCTACTTGGGCTGCCTTGGAAGGAGAGGTGTGTGCCAGAGAATCCTGAACTGGGGGTCTGAGCCTCTCACGGTGGCTCTGCCCTTTTTTAGAACTGTCCCCTCCTCCTCTTCCCAGGCTCCCATGCCGCTGGGACTAGCTGCTGGGGTTTCTGGTCAACCCATGAAGGGGCGAGCGTGTGGCTTTAGATCTACCCCTCTGCTCCCTTCAGGAGTGGGAGCAGGCTCCCTCACACTCCTGTACCCACTACTCTGAAAGCACTCGGCAGGAAGTTTCATTTTTAGTCTATTCCAGGGTAGACTGGTCTCAGCAACTGCTGTTAATGGGGACTTGAATGATGCTGTAGACCCTGTGAACAACATTCTTATCAAATATAATGGAAAGAAACCCCAGCTAATGATAATATTCTTTTTGTGAAAGTCTATTAGTCACAGTTAGTAGACTCTATTTTTAAAACTTACTTAGTGTCTATGTGTTCCCTGTGTGTGCAGGTAGCCCTCGGAGGCTAGAGAGGGCACTGCATCCCCTTAAGCTGTAGTTCCAGGATTAAGAGTTGTGAAGTTCTCTGTGGATGCTGGGAACTGAATTCTAGTTTCTGGGAGAGCAGCAAGCATTTTAACTGATGATCGATCTCTCCTGTCCCTGAAATGTACTTTTTATGCAGAATGATAAGTGCCAATAGGGTAGCATTAACACTCAGAAGAACTATAAGTGGATCTCTTTTGAGGGAGATAGAATTACACCCTAAACCTGGGGACCAAAAAGTCCCCAAGCCCCTGCAGCTCAGTCATCCGACAGGCACTGACCAAATGCTTGCTGTGCTCTGTGAGCACTGCTCTGGGGTAAAATGACAGGCAATCCCCTGCCTGAGCAGAGCTAGTCTCACTATTAAAAGTGGTTACAAGACCACATTTATACAGCCAGGTAGCAAGTACAGCTTGACGGAGTGCCGGAAAAATAAGATGCACTTTACCACTTGCTGTTTGATTTGAGAAGTCTCAAATACTTCATTTGCAGTGTTTCTTTTCCTTTCTTTTTAGCCCAATTCATGTGGGTTAATGTACCTAAAGCCAACAACAGCAGCCACAACAAGCTCCAGGAAACCAGCATCAGGGTTTGTCCAGCGGAGCTAAGGGAGCAAGCACTTGGTGGCTGAATTAGATCTTAGGTTACAGCTCCCAATACCGGAGGGTAGCCGAGGAGCTCAGTTCTCAGCTCTGTCCCGTATCACAGCAAATGCAACGTCTAGGAGGGGTGTGTACTCTCTGAATCAAGACCACCTTTGGGACTTTTAACCCTTTTAACCTTGCTTTGTTTTAAAATGTGTGTGTGTGTGTGTGTGTGTGTGTGTGTGTGTGTACACGTACATGGCACTGCATGCACTTGGAGGTCAAAGGACAACATTTTTAAAGTCAGTTCTTTCCATCTGCTGGGTTGAATTCTGGTAGCCATGACTGCACGGAAACTATGTCACCCACTGAGCCTCCTCTCCAGCCTTGTCTCAGAGGCAGAGGCATTCCTGAAAGGTCAGTTTACCTAATGAGCTCCTGAGAGCGCTTCTAGAAAACCAAAAAACCTGTCAAGGTCTCTACGTGTGCAGCATTGTGTTGGAAGCAGGGGACCAGCAGGCAGGCACCCACAGTCATCATATTCATGATCAAAGTCACAAGTCCTCATAACGGTGAATGCAGGTACAGAAACCCCACAGGACGGCCCTTGATACAGTCCGGGTTTATGAGTAATGATCAAGGTTTTATTGTTTTAAACACAACCAGTAAGTTGATATCGCCATTCTTATCTTGAGTACGAAGTGCATTTCTCTGGACTGCGGTATGAGAATCATTTAGTGACCCCGAAGGAGGACATAGTGCCTTCTAGTTCTGCCCCTCCAGGGCCTGTGCAAGTGTGGCGATCACAGGAAAGATAACAAGAGTCTGCTCTCTCCTTCCTCTATGGAGGTTCTGGGAATCAAACTCAGGTCTTCAGGCTCGAGGGCAACCACCCTGAGCTGCTGAGGCATCTGGCCAGTCCTTTAAATTATTGTGTGTTTGTACAGCATGCCTGTGTAAGTGCACCTCAGTGTGTGTGGAAGTCAGAGGTCAACTTGTGAGAGCCAGTCCTCTTCTTGGGTTCTCACTGTGGGTTCTGGGGATCAAAGTGAAGCCATTAGGACTGTGTAGCAAACCCCTTACACACTGAGCCATCTTGCCAGCCCTGACATTTTGACTTGTGTGGCTCCAAAGCCCAGGCCGATTTACTAAGCTATTCTTTGTTTTGTCACAGTTGCCATATATAATCTGACCTCTAATGTGTGCTTAACCCCGTCACTGCTAGTTCAGCCCCTGTAATGTGCCAAACACCTCTAGCTCCAGCTCTAGCTCCAGGTATAGTTCTCGTTCTTGGGAACACCTTAGCCCTTTATATGGTCACTTGTGTATCGATAACTTGAGTGACAGACTTGCCAGTCACTGTATGGCTGCTGGGATACATTGGATGATCACTGTCACCAAGAGTATAGAGTATAGAGTGTGATGGCAGGACACAGCAGCTTGTTGGAAGGGGACAGGTGACCTGAGTAGGCAGATAAACAGGCCGGTCTCCTGTTTTCCACCTTGGGGCTGGAATCCAGGTCCTTGTACACACCAGAGAAGCACTCTACCAGTAAACTCGAACCCTAGACTAAGAAGTCTCCTGTAGCCCTCTGAGAAAAGGAGTTTTTGGCCAAGTGTGGTGTGGCTCGTGCTTATAATCTCAGAACGTGGAAGGCCAAGGCAGGAGGCATCTAACCCACCACAGCCTACAGAGTCACTTGAGGCCAGCCTGGGATATATAGCTTTCTTTTCAGACAGGGTCTCTTGTTGCCCAGGTTGGCCTCATACTCAGTATTGTAGCTAAGGCTGGCCCTGCCTTACTGATCTTGCCTCTACTTCCCAAGGGCTATGATCACAGCCATGCACCACCAGTCCAGACAAGAGGAGCAACTTGATGGATCCATCTGCTTTTCTTTCTGTTTCTGATTTTTTTCAGTGTCTCCTGCAAACAAAGCCAAATACCTCGTTCAGCTCAGCTTAATGCCAATTCCATTTTATAGAACAAGATGCTGCCTAATCCTAGAATCCATACTCTAAGTCAACTGTATCCTTAAAATAAATTTATTATAATTAAACTTTTGGCAGAGAGGAAACAGATTTTAGAAATACCTGTAGGAGTACACCTGATGGTGTGGCCTGCAATCCTAGCTCCTGGGAGGCAGAAGCAGGACGGTGAGGAGTTCAAGATCATTCTTGACTGACTCAAAACTGAAGCCAAACCAAAAGATAATTTATCAGGCTGATATACCTGGGACACGCTAGTAGATGTGCACTGGTCAAATCCACGCGGCGTGCTAGGGCGCCGTCCCACATCATCTTCCATGGCTTTGTCTTACCACATCAAGCATCTCAAATCCTAGGCACTTCCTAGGGTTAGTCACCTCTGTCTCTTTTACAAAATATCCAAGGTATCAGACTCCTAGGAAGAAAGGCTTATTTTGATCATGAGCTCAGAGGACTCAGTCTGGAGTTGCCTGGCCTGGCTGCTCTGGACCTGGACAAGCACATCAGCATGGCAGGATGCTCAAGTGGAAGAGAGCTTCTCCAATGGGAAGTAAAGGTTGCCATGAAAGGGAAGGAGGGAGGGAAGGAGGAGAGAGAAAGAGGAGAAGCTCCCACTCACTGTCCCTTCAGGACTTTGATCAAACAGATCGCTGACACCCAACAGTCCCGCCATGACTTAGGAACTACCTCGGCTGTGGTACCTCAGTCATTCCAGAGATTATTGACTGGGCCGAAATACAGCAGTGTCAGGTCAGGTGCGAGAACCGTACCTGACTTCTACGTCACATCTGCAGCCACTCAGGAATTCCTATAACTTTGAGGTCAAGGAACTGATGGCTTATTCAATTCTGCATTACTGAAAGCTGGAAGATCTGGGTCTCCCTTCACACAGACAGCCTTGATACTTTCGCAATTTCTGGAACTATTATTTAAAAAAGAAAAAAGGCACAACTATCCAAATTATGAGCTTACAAGAACAGTTAAGTTCACAGAAAAGAAAACATAATTCATTCCATCTTCAAAAAGACAAAGATATTTGTAACTATTGCAAAAAGCCTGATCATTTCAAAAAGACATAAAAAAAACAAAACAAAACAAACAAACAAACAAAAAACCCTGAAATAGGAACTTTCTCACAGAAGTAGCAGGCCTGAAAGAACTTGAGAGAAAACGCAGACCAGAACAGGGCTGCTCCCAACAATAAGGGAGGGTTTCTTGCTACGACGGTAGAAGACAGAGCTCATTAACCAACAGGAATTGAAGCTAAGGACTACTGTTTTAATCCCTACCAGGCTTAAAATCTCCCTCAGAATCAAAATAAAATGCAAATAGTGGGAGTTACTAATTTATCCATACTGCCTTTGAGGCCAACCCTACTGTCTGAGCTGCTGTTCTGCTGCTAGGAAGAATGGCCACCGCTTCTTATAAAGGAGGTCATTTAACTGGGGCTGCCTTACAGTTCCCAGACTAAGTCTGTTATCCTCCTGGCAGGGACAGGGGCTGAGAGCTCTACACCCAGGTCAGCAGGCACAAGAGTGACCGGGTCCAGCATCTGACACTTCGTAGCCCACCCCTAGTGACACACTTCCTCCAACAGTCCTAGCTACTCTAACAAGGCCACACATTCTAGTACTTTCAAATAGCGCCACCCCCACGGGAGCCATCGTCATTCAACTTCCACACCCATAACATTTAAATAGGAAGAAACTAAGGCAGGGCATCTTTCTACTGGAAAATTGTGCCCCTGTCCATTTGCTGAGGTGTGACTCTGTGGAAACAAAATGCTCATATAGTCACCTCCCAAAGTGGGTAGGATCTTTCTTTACTTCTGGAACACCAGAAAGCCCCGGTCCCAACATTTTCTCCATGCCACTTGTCAAGGGATCAAACGAGAGCTCACAGAAGAAAACCTACAGTCTCCTTTGACAAATTCCAGGAGGGTTTGTGCAAAACAAACAAACAAACAAAAGATGTAGAATGAATAAGATTAACTTCCCCAGTTGAGGTAACAATAAATAAAAGCAAACACTTGCCTAATATAAAAGATAAGCACCCTTTGAGGCAAGAAGTTCCAATGGACTCAAACCCATCAGAGAAGACTATCACGAAAATGGGCTTACCATCCCCTGTACTACCCCTCACATCACCCCGGTATTACCTATAAGGGAGGAAAACGCAAGAGCATAGAGACTTGTGCAAGCTCTCCAGCTCATAAATGGCCTGTCATGTCTGTCTGTCTCTCTCTCTCTCTCTCTCTCTCTCTCTCTCTCTCTCTCTCTCTATCTCGAAATGCAGTGGTGCCCACACCCCTCTGTTATCTAGACTTTCTCTAACTACAACCTGTTTTTCAATGACAGACCTTGCAGTACCTCTATTAGTAACCTTCTTGCATCAGATGGACAATTTTTGTTTCCTACACATAGGAGAAATGGCAGTCTACTTGGTGTTATTACTGATATTTGTATTTATGAGGCGAACAGGACATTTTTGGATAGGATATGCAGTTATCTCTACTCTTGATATAATTGAGAGTGTTCATTAGCCTGAAATTACATCTGCTCACAGGGATGAACCAGAGCTTTTAGCCAGAGTGTCTGTGCACTTGGCAGAAAACAAAACAGCTAACACTCACACACGGCTGCTAAACATTTGGAGTGGCGCACCATTACGGCATGCTACAGAGACAGAGGATTTATGACTTCCTTTGCCCAACCCATTCAAAATAGTTAACAATTCACAGAATTACTAGATGTTATCTGAATAATTAACCAAAATACTTAGCCACCATTAAAATCCCAAGACACTCGACTGGGAGCGGTGGTGGTGGTGGTGGTGGTGGTGGTGGTGGTGGTGCACATCTTAATCCCAGCACTCGGGAGGCAGAGGCAGGTGAATCTCTGAGTTCGAGGCCAGCCTGGTCTACAGAGTGAGTTCCAGGACAGCCAGGGCTACACAGAGAAACCCTGCTCAAAAAAACAGAAACAACAACAATGACAAATCCCAAGACACTCTAAAACAGTGGTTTTTCAACCAGTGGGTCACCACACCTTAGGAGGCCACATATCAGATATCCTCACTATCAGATATTTACATTTGGTTCATAGCAGTAGCAAAATTACAAAGCAAAAGTTATGAAGTAGCAACAAAAATAACTATGGTTGGTGGAACTGCATGAGCTGACAGTCTGTCTTGTTCATGGTACCTCTTCTGTGTCTAACCTCCTCCTTCAAGCTAACAAAGGTGCCACAACCAAAGGGCAACTGGCAACAGAAGGGCTGGAATCTCAGTCCCCACAGTAATCTTTGGGTGGGTCCAATAGGAAGCCTATAATACCCCTAGGTGCCCAACTGCTTCTTCTGGAACACTGGGTTTCAGAAAAAATGACCCTTGGGGTAAACTATAGTTTTGGAAGCCCTCCCTTTCAACAGCTAAAAAGGTATGCTCAGGGTGTCCTATCTACCCCAAACACTTCATGGGACACAGGGGCATTACCCTTTACTGAATCGGCCATCTGGAACCTCATTTCCTCAATGTCCCCGAGCCTCGGCCTAGGAAGAAGAGCATCACTATGTCCCATTTAGGACTAATACTCATCAGCCTCACTCTCAGCACTTTGACCAGATATGAGGTTTTTGCACTGACTTCTACCCACTGCAAAAACAAAAGGCCAAGAGTAACGCTTATGTAGGAGTGTAAATATAAGTCTTTCGAAGGCAGTTTGAAACCAAATGCATTCAGGAAACCAGAAGTAGGTTCCTCCCTGAGTCCAATGATCTCCCCAGCCATGGGCTTTGACCTGACTTATAGTACCAAGCTAGAGTTCTGTCTTGTGGAGTAGGTCTCAAAGCCAAGCAGAAAGTGGTTAGTTACCTCCACGACAGGTACATCACCATTATACACAAGGAGCATCTTGCCTCATAGGTTGGTATTGTAGCAGAGTGGTTCTCACTTCAAATGCCCTTAACATTTTTGTGTTCTATAGGCCCCACTGAAAATTTCAAAACACACACTTTGAGACCAATCAGAAAACATCGGAAATAGTCTAAGCAGGAAACAAAGACAAGCAGAGTCGGAACGGAGAGGGGTTGGAAGCCAACTTAAGAAACATTTCTGAGACAAACAGGGAAGAAGTTAATGATCATCTGATTGAAGATGGAGAGTTGGTTTACGGGTAACAAGACCAAGTTCTGTGGTAGCTTTGGAGTCTAAGTAGGAGGGGCTATCGGAGAAAGAAATGGAAGTGGAAAAGAACTGCAGATAAAGAATAGAATGTGATAACATTTGAGGCTATGGCCCCAGTGGTCAAAGCTGTAGTCACATAAGGACATGGTCTTCTTTTTCAGCTAGCATAGCCATTTGGCAAACACAAACTGATGACCAGACCCACTCAAAACCTGTGCAGGAATTGCCTGCGGGTTAAAAATTAGTGTGGGCAAGTGCTTGCAATTTGTTTTGACCCAGATTTCTTTCTTTAGCTATTGTCTCACTATTCAAGAAAGGCCAGAGGTTTGTTGCCTGGCCTTTGGGAAGTTGTTACTCTAACCTATTTATAAATGGGATCACGGTGGGATTCTGAGTGTTGTATAAATTAACTGAGATACTTCACGTGTGAGTTTACACATAAGGATCTACACAACTATCTGTGGAGGGAGAAGCTGACGTTCAACATTCTCTACGTTTAAGGAGCAAGGGCAGTCGGGCGGTAGTGGCACACGCCTTTAATCCCAGCACTCTGGGAGGCAGGTGCAGGCGAATTTCTGAGTTCGAGGCCAGCCTGGGCTACAGAGTGAGTTCCAGGACAGCCAGGGCTACATAGAGAAACCCTGTCTCAAAAAAAAAAGAGGAGGAGGAGGAGGAGGAGCAGAAGGAGGAGCAGGAGGAGGAGAAGGAGAAGGAGAAGGAGAAGGAGAAGGAGAAGGAGAAGGAGAAGGAGAAGGAGAAGGAGAAGGAGAAGGAGAAGGAGAAGGAGAAGGAGAAGGAGAAGGAGAAGAAGAAGAAGAAGAAAGGGCAAAGATTTGGAAATCACGTAAAGACAAGACCTTCGAGTTTCCAGGTGACCCAGGAGCCTGTGGAAATTGCCATCTTGCAGTTCCAGGCCGGTTTTCTTCAAACATTTTGTGACTTCTTACCCTTTGAATAGTCTTGGGCGAGGGTTACAGCTCTTTCCATCTTTGGCTTACAGTCCCTGGGCCACGAAACTCGCACGGTTCACCTAATCGAGACTCCTCACCTGGTCCAGGAAGCCCAGTCCCCAAGGCAACCACATCAACTTCCGGTTCGAAGAACCCTCCTGATTGGCGAGCCGCCTTATTTCCGGAACGTGGTCCGTGCAGGCGCTCCGCTAGCGTGAGGGCCCCGCGCCTGCGCAGTGGGAAGGCTTCGCTCTGGGTTCGCGTTCGCGCGGGCTGGTCCCGGCGAAGTTGGCGCCGCGGGAAACGCGAGGGCGGGGCCGGACACCGCCCTGCACACCCGAGGCCCGGTGCACGGTGCACGGCAGGTGGAGCCGCCACGCTGGAGTTGGAGCTGGAGTTCGGTGGAGCGGGAGGCCAGCGGCTCCTCCCCGCCGCCCCGGGCGCAGAGAATGGGCCCGAAGCAGTGGCCTCGGGGCGGAAAGGCCGTGCCCAGAGCGTGCTGCGCTGGTTCACCACCTTGGTGCTGTGTGCCGCCTTCCTGGGGCTGGTGAGAGAGAGCTGCGCCCAAACCCTCCAGGCCAAGGCAGGAGCAGGCATCTGCAGGCAACATGGTCTCCTTAGTGCCCTGCGTGACCCTGGGTTATATTGGTTCATCCTCCCGGGTCTCAGTTTTGTCACCTGGAAAAATGGACATAATTTGTTTCTAACACGAGCAAACTAAGTTTCTTCGGGGACACGGGGAGATACGGGACGGGGAACCTGCTCCCCTTCACCCACCCACTGATGCTCCAAATTGATCACAGAAAAGTTGCTTTGAGGGATTGCCTCTTTCTGGGGGCCTGACCAAATCCAACCAACTGCGTTATTTTGCAGATGGGAAAATAGCCCCAGAAAAGAAAGTGGCTTTTCTGGTTAAATGATAGCATCAAGGACATGTTTGTTGCTTATCCTGTTCACAGTCCTGTTTAAGTCAAGCTTTTAGATCCTTAAATGATTTTCTTGACTCAAGTGCAAGAACTAAAAACGCTTTAAAGACAGTGTTTGCCTGTGTAGCATCAACTGCTGACTCGGAGCTCCTTGTTGTAGACCAGATGGCTGGAACTCAGTGTGTAGATCAGGATGGCCTCCAGTTTCATAGAGATCCACCTGCCTCCGCCTCCTGAGTGCTGGGATTAAAGCTGTGAATCACTGGGCTAAATTGGTAATTTTTTGACTTGAGCGCTCTGAGAGCTAAACCTTTGAGAGTCCCTTCTGGTCCCTCAGAATTGGAGCCTCGGTTTCTTAAAACTGTTTTGATGGGAAAATGGGGAAGAAAGCAAGCACTGCAGATAAAGGAGCTCTTCACTTTGTGCCAGGTGTTGCAAGTGCTTTGAAAATCTGAACGTGGTGTGGCCCTGTGTGCACCTGGTCTTTGTCCTTGATTGCTGGTGCTTGGGCAGAGAACACACTCTTGGTTTGGAGCAGAATAGTGTTGCATAATCAGATATTTTTTAATTTAATTTTTTAATTTTTGTATTACATATAAAAAGGATTTAATGCTAGGCTTTCACTGAGCCGTATTCCCAGCCCACAATCAATGGTTCTCAAAATTCAAATGACTTAGAAACGCTTCCTTAAAAGTTTTTAGGAGTTTCATCGAAAATGGAGGTCCTTAGTTCTTGCGAGTACATTGTCTAGCATCTTATTGTTAAAATCATCCTGTCTGTGTTATATTTGTTTTGCTAGTAAAGCCGCACAGTCCTTACGTTCCCTGATAGCTTTGGAATGTGAGGAAAACTATAGATACAGGAACATTCAGATTACTTATCGTCAGCTTTAGATATGCAGTTCAAAGGAACAACTCTATGTGTGCCAGAAATATTGGCATCTTAATGTAAAAATCATAATTTGGTGCTTGGTAGTTTAAAATTTTACCAATTAGATTTCTTATTTATGCATATAGCATATTTGAAAAGCTAAGTATGTATTTTGGAACTGGTCTGTTAGGTTCTAAATCTTTGTGCAGATGGTGTATAGAGGTGTCTTGCACAATTGCCCTCCATTTTATTAGTTGACAGGGCCTCTCATGGAGTCTGGAGCGTGCCTGTTCAGCCAGTGAGCCCTGGGACTTTATTTTCTTGTTCTTCAGTGCTGGGGTCCTAGGCTGTCTCTGTGTGCCCTGGCTGGTTTTATGTCAAGCCGACACAAGCTAGAGTCACCTGAAAATAGAGACCCTTAATTGTGAAAATGCCTCCGTAAGATCCAGCTATGGGGCATATTCTTAATTAGTGATTGATGGGGAGGGCCCAGCCCATGGTAGGTGGAGCCATCCCTGGGCTGGTGGTCCTGGGTTCTATAAGAAAGCAGGCTGAGCAAGCCAGTAAGCAGCAAACACCCCACACACCGTCCACCCCCCCACCCCCACCCTGTGGTCCCTGCCTCAGCTCCTGCCTTCTGTCCTATCCTGATTTCCTTCAGAGATGGACTGACTTGGGGGGGGGGGGGCCAGGCTCAGGTCCCGCCTGTCCATGCAGAGAGCACTTCACTGACTGAGCCATCTCCCTAGCCCCTAGTTGGTTACATATTCATTATTAATACAGAATGGTCCTTTTAACATATTGTTTAATGCTAAACAGTTGGAAGAAAAAGTTTAAATAGTTTTATAAGTTGTGTGAGCTACGGAGCAAGTTTGAGTCTCCAAACAAAAACTTTTAAAGAAAGCATCAAAGGTTATGACCAGAAGGCCACTGGAGGGTGGGGGGTGTCTGTGGCCTTACTGCTGAGAGCGAACGTGTTTTCTTGGTCCCACGACCCCCAGGGTAGACCCATGGTAGACCATCTTCTCTCTCCTGTGGCTGTGTTATCCTGGGAAAGCTACTCCTTGGTTGGTGTTCCAGCGATGGTAAAAAGCTCTCTCACTTTTAACTGTAGGGACTGAGCGTTGCTATCCTGGGGCCCACCTTTCCAGACCTGGCAAAGAACGTGAACAGGAACATCAGCAGCCTGTCTCTGATTTTTGTGGGCCGCGCCTCAGGATATTTATGTGGCTCTATGATCGGAGGAGTCCTTTTTGGCTGTATAAATCATTTTTTACTTTTGGGTGAGTAAACACTACCCTTTACTTCTTTGTTTCTGTCAACAAGAATTACGACTAAACATGGAAGGTGGTCGATGCCTGAGACTCGTAGCCTCCACTCTGGGAGCTGGATGGAGTCTGTCCTGAGCACCTGCGAACTCGACGGGCCCTGGGTGTTGGCAACCCTGAACCTCGCTAACCTTTACTGTGATTTAGGCTCCACTCCAGGCACGTGAGCCGCTGCCTGCTGACCGTGAAACTGCTTATCTGGGGTGGGAGTACAGCTTCTGGGGCCATGGGGATCAGAATGAGTTCCTGGGACCTGGCCAGGTGCTGTGGACTTAGGATTGGAGATGAAGGGTCAGGGCACGGTAGGGAAGTGATATAGGCTGCACTTCTGTCCTGCTGCCCTTGTCAGAGCTGAGCAGAGACTGCTCTCCTTGGAACCTGACCCTGGAGAAGAAGGCAGAGCTGTTAGCATGCCATTTTCAATAAATTGGCAAGATTAAAGGCAAATCAACAAATGTATTAAAACTCTGTAGAATGATTAAGTGAATACTGTGTTACTGAAGCAGACCTGTGTTATAGCCGCGCTCTTACTGTTTCCTCTCAGGGATGTCCCTTTCTGCCACCACGGCTGGTCTTTATCTCATGCCATTCTGCAAGACAGCAGCCTTACTGATTGTCATGACGTCCATCTTCGGGATCTCAATGGGTATTCTGGACACAGGTTAGTGAATCTTTTACTGTCACCTGTACTGTTTGGAACACTACTGCTAGGAAAAGGACAGCTGATGACACCACTCTGTCACAGGAACGTCAGACTGGGGCATCTGACGGGGCACCTACCCCACCTCTCCTTGTCAATCAGAACACCCATTTTCCAGCATTGGCCTGTGAAGTAAACAGAAAGTGTGTTTCTCCGTGAGCAAGAGGTGATTTAGAATATCCGAACATGAAGGGTGTTCTTTCCGTGGACAGGCAAGCAGGCTTTCCTTTTAGGATAGAATCTGCCAGTCTCGCTGTGAGGAGCTTTAATGGTTGGGAGGACGAAGCGAGGATCGAGCTGTTGTGGGCTGCAGAGGAACAGACACAGCGTCCAGCTGAGCTCGGAGCTCAGCGAAGCCTTTTCTGGAAAGTCTGTTTTCCATCCGCAGAGCCTCGTCCTAGAGCATCGTGGTGTTTGCTCCGCTCCAGCGTTCCATCCTGTTCTTTCCTCTCCTCCTCGCATGTTGTTTGATAGAGTGTGGAAATATTTGACATGTTAGGCTTCTTGGTTGTGAAGTTACAGAGCAGAAATGTCTGTTTATCTGAAAGTTAAAAGAGCCAAAGAATGGATGCTTCTGGCTGTCACCTCATAGGCTCTTCATCGGGACAGTGCAGAGGCTGACAGTTGTGCATGGGGCTGTAATGTACATCAAGACCTTGGGTGTTGACTTCCATAGCAGTTACTACTAGGTGCAAAAATACAAGGCTTTGATGATTGGCCACTCTCGGATGCTAAAATCCATCTCTCTCTTTTTCCCTTGTAAGCAGATAGGTGTGCTGTATCAGTATGTCCGCCAGTGTGGTGTAAACACACTTTATGGAAAGCCTTTGCTAATGTGCCTGGCTCGAGTGGGCAGTGGTTTACCAGCTTACAGCTTCTGTATGTCAGGAGGAGATGCTGTGCTGTGCAGGCTGCTGGGAAGAGTGGATCAGAGCTCCTTAAACGTAGCCTTCCTATTTCCACGTTGGTTGTAGGGAGTGACAGCTTCCCTTTTGTTCTTAAATAGCAATGTAGTGTTCTTACTAAATGATTATTAATTCAAATCATTTTCCTTTGTTGGTAGGTGGGAACGTCCTCATCTTGGATCTTTGGGGGGACAAAGGAGCCCCCCATATGCAGGCCTTGCACTTCAGTTTCGCCTTGGGTGCCTTCCTGGCTCCCCTGCTGGCTAAATTGGCCTGGGGCACCACAGCATCCGCTCAGAACCACACCGAGTCCGACTTTGACCCTCTAATGCTGAACCGATCCTCCAAAGCCTCCTCAGACTCTGTGTTCGCGGTACCCGAGGACATGAATTTGCTGTGGACATACGCTTCCATCGGCACCTATGTCTTAGTCGTTTCTGTCTTTCTGTTTGGTCTGTTTTGTAAGAAACATTCAAGGCAGAAAAAGTCCTCAGCATCTGCTCAGGGAGCTCGAAGGGCTAAATATCACAGGGCCCTGCTCTGCCTCCTCTTCCTGTTCTTCTTCTTCTATGTGGGAGCTGAGGTGACCTACGGCTCTTACATATTCTCCTTCGCCACCACCCACGTTGGCATGGAAGAGAGCGAGGCAGCTGGCTTGAACTCCATCTTCTGGGGAACCTTTGCAGCCTGCAGGGGCCTGGCCATCATCTTTGCGACATTCCTACAGCCTGGAACCATGATTGTGTTGTGTAACATTGGCAGCCTGGCCTCGTCTTTATTTCTGGTTCTTTTTGACAAGAGCCCTCTCTGTCTCTGGATCGCGACTTCTGTGTATGGAGCCTCAATGGCGGCCACGTTTCCCAGCGGCATCTCCTGGATTGAGCAGTACACCACCTTAACTGGGAAATCCGCAGCATTCTTTGTAGTTGGCGCTGCCCTAGGAGAAATGGCCATTCCTGCAGTGATCGGAATTCTTCAGGGACACTACCCGGATCTGCCAGTAGTTCTGTACACAGGTCTGGGCTCAGCCATATTCACGGCTGTTTTATTTCCTGTGATGTATAAATTAGCCACCTTACCCCTGCAACGCCAGCACAAAGGAAGGAAGAGTGAGGACCAGAAAGCTTTGCTCTCCAGCTCTGAGCTGCACGACTGTGAGGAAGAGAACGAGGAGGAGGATGCGGAAAAGTGGAACGAGATGGATTTTGAAGTGGTTGAAATGAGTGATCCAGTACAGGAGTCTGCGGGGGAGACGTCTAGAGATGCGATGGAGCCCGCGGCTGAGGGCTTCGGTCAGGTCCTTCCAGATGCACCAATCGTTGAGCCGTTTGCTGCTAGCAATGGTAAGTCTCTAGTGAATCATCAGGACAAAAGGGAATAACACTCAGGTGACAGATTACCGAATGACTTACCGAGTGACCTCGTGACAGCCGCTCCTGAAGACACCATTCAGAGCCCAGCTCTGGCCGACTTTGAGCTTGCTTCTGTTTCCAGGAAGTGGTGACATCATCTGGGGTGTTTTGGATTCTCAGTGTCCTGTAAACGACTGTTTGCTCTTGTGTACTAGGACCTCATTAGGAAACTGTTTTGTGTTCTCCACCTTACAAAAGGCGTGGAAGAACTTTGTAGTGTTCCAGGGGGGCCACACTGTGGAAAACAAGCTGTTTTGCTGAGCGGTGCTCGTGCATCCGCACCCCGACGGGTGAACTGTCATGTCAAAGAGCATCTTTGGAGATGGAAAGACATTTTCCTTTCTTTTACCCACTGTGTAGGGTTGAACTGAATAATACTGCCGACTGTGTATGTATTCCTGTGAGAACACGCAGCTGGGCCTTCTAGGGACCTAGCTTCCTCCCTGAGTTCATGTTCAGCTCTGACAACAACTGGGTTTATTTTTGATCTCCTGTGATTCTAGAAATGCAACTGAGATTATTTTCAACTTTCAGGGATTTTGTTTTGTTTCTTGAGTCTTACTTTATAGTCCAGGCTGGCCTGGAGTTTGCTAAGTAGGCCAGGCTGGCCTCTAACTCGCCGTTCTGTTTCTGCCTCCTGAGTTTTGTAATAGAGGCATGTGCCACCATGTATGGTAAAGAATGTAAATTTTAAAGTTGTATAATATTTTTGTTAAAATAGTCCATTTCGAATGTGTAAACCAAAACTGACGGGTAGCCCTGTGAGCCTGCAGGAGCTTGTGCAATCCTGAAGTTTGGCAGGTGTGGTATTTAGTGGCGCTCCTGCATTGATTGATTTACGACACGCCCTTTTCCTTACATTCAAGGATCAATTTTATTCTTGTTTCCTACACATTTAAAAAAACCAAAAACGTCTCGCCAATCACTGTCATGTTCATGGGTACAGCAGTTCATTGCATTTCAGAGATTGTAGTACTTTCACTGACACTTTAAAAAGAGGTTATTTTTATATACTGTTGTCTGTGTTATTCAGAGAGCATCTGGGGACATGTTGATTTTATACTATCAGCTTTTCTTTTGTCTAGTGCTGTTGACTTAACACGGGACCTTGCACTTGCTAGTTAAGGGCTCTACCTGTGAGCTAAGTTCCCAGCGCTTAGGTTTGAATTATAGAAGCTGTTTTAAAGTTCCTGTGTAAGCTGCAGTGGAACGGATGGATCCTCCGGTGCCCTCAGCGTGCCTCATTAACCCAGGCTGCAGCTGGGCCTTGCCGCTTTAGGATTTGACCCTCACTGGCTTGGGGTATTACATATAGTCTGTAAGCCAGGCTAAAAGTTTAGTTTACAGATGAGGACTCATCTGTTCGTGGTGACCATAGAACCCATGCCCCTCACAGGACCACTCCATGAGTTTAAAGGGCCTGGAAAGACTGGGATGGCCTAGGAGGCAGCGATGAGGGGTGTGGCTTCACAGGTGTGACAGAGCTAGTCTGGGCCAGCCTTTGGTAAATGCCCTGTACCTTTTCCTGAGTTTCATGCCGAGTGACAATGAATTACTACGTGACAGCAATATGTTTGAAATCTCTTAGCAAATTTTAAGAATTTGTTTTTTTTTTTAAAGTGCTTACTTTCCTAAAAAATAAAAAAAGATGAACCTTTTTTTCTCTGCGTGACTGTTGACTGCTTTGTGGTATCTGTGTGAGTATACCATGGAGGTGCCTGCTTCCCGGAGAGGTCAGGAAAAGGGGTCAGCTACCATGTGGTTGTGGGAATCGAAGCCAGGTCCTCTGAAAGCGCAGCCAGTGTTCTTAACTGCTGGGCCTTCTCTCCAACCACGCAGCACGTTCCTTGAGTACCTCCCATTGGTCACATCGGTCCCTATGTCCATGGCCACGCTGGCTCAGGCTGCTAACACAACACCTGAGGGGCTTGGTGATGAGCTGACAGCGGCGATTGTGGCTCCTCCTGTACTGTGTGGCTCTCAGAATGGGAATGGGCTTTGCCCTGCGTCAGACACGGCATTAGGCAAGTAGCAGTTTTGTTTTCGTTTTTTATTTTTTGTTTTTGTTTTGTTTTTTGCTGAATCATTGTACCGTCAACACCTGCTTTACAGGGCAGAAGATGGCATCAATCAGAGAGGCGTGGTGATGATAACTTGATATCGAACTGGGTGGTGGTGGCACATACCTTTTATCCCAGCACTCTAGAGGCAGAGCTCTGAGTTCGAGGCCAGCCGGGTCTACAAATGGAGTTCCAGGACAGCCAGGTCTGTAACACAGAGAAACCCTATCTCTATAAAACCAACCAACAAACCAACCAACCAACCAACAAACCAACAAACCAAAACAACAACAGAAACAAACCTTGACATAGAACTTGAAAATCCACATTAGAAATTCCCCAAACCAAAATGTCAATGGCCAAATGAGAATATAGCTGTTGTCATGGTGTGGAATTGTGTTTCCTACTGGAAGAAAACAGTTGAACTCAGTTAGAAACACTGTTCTTCTGAGAGCAACTTCTCGTACACAGTAACCAAGGGCCAAGTTTACTGCAGACAAATCAAGATCTATTTCCCACATAGACAGCTCAGCATGACTTGACTGACAGTCGCTGACAGGAAGGACTGTGCTCTTTGCTGGAGCTTGGCCATGGCTTCTGGGGATGCCTGCTTGTTGGCAGTGTAATTGCTGACTGAAGCGCCTGTTTCTCTGGTCAGTTCTGTGTGTGTGTTGACATGTCTCCAGGTCCTAGTCTCAGCTCCCCTTACAACCGGCAGCCTGTTCAAAATATCAGGAGACTCCCCTTCCCTAGTGAGC